>NC_083532.1:0-70000 GCF_032362555.1 Amyelois transitella
AACCTAACCTAACCTAACCTAACCTAACCTAACCTAACCTAACCTAACCTAACCTAACCTAACCTAACCTAACCTAACCTAACCTAACCTAACCTAACCTAACCTAACCTAACCTAACCTAACCTAACCTAACCTAACCTAACCTAACCTAACCTAACCTAACCTAACCTAACCTAACCTAACCTAACCTAACCTAACCTAACCTAACCTAACCTAACCTAACCTAACCTAACCTAACCTAACCTAACCTAACCTAACCTAACCTAACCTAACCTAACCTAACCTAACCTAACCTAACCTAACCTAACCTAACCTAACCTAACCTAACCTAACCTAACCTAACCTAACCTAACCTAACCTAACCTAACCTAACCTAACCTAACCTAACCTAACCTAACCTAACCTAACCTAACCTAACCGAACCTAACCTAACCTAACCTAACCTAACCTAACCTAACCTAACCTAACCTAACCTAACCTAACCTAACCTAACCTAACCTAACCTAACCTAACCTAACCTAACCTAACCTAACCTAACCTAACCTAACCTAACCTAACCTAACCTAACCTAACCTAACCTAACCTAACCTAACCTAACCTAACCTAACCTAACCTAACCTAACCTAACCTAACCTAACCTAACCTAACCTAACCTAACCTAACCTAACCTAACCTAACCTAACCTAACCTAACCTAACCTAACCTAACCTAACCTAACCTAACCTAACCTAACCTAACCTAACCTAACCTAACCTAACCTAACCTAACCTAACCTAACCTAACCTAACCTAACCTAACCTAACCTAACCTAACCTAACCTAACCTAACCTAACCTAACCTAACCTAACCTAACCTAACCTAACCTAACCTAACCTAACCTAACCTAACCTAACCTAACCTAACCTAACCTAACCTAACCTAACCTAACCTAACCTAACCTAACCTAACCTAACCTAACCTAACCTAACCTAACCTAACCTAACCTAACCTAACCTAACCTAACCTAACCTAACCTAACCTAACCTAACCTAACCTAACCTAACCTAACCTAACCTAACCTAACCTAACCTAACCTAACCTAACCTAACCTAACCTAACCTAACCTAACCTAACCTAACCTAACCTAACCTAACCTAACCTAACCTAACCTAACCTAACCTAACCTAACCTAACCTAACCTAACCTAACCTAACCTAACCTAACCTAACCTAACCTAACCTAACCTAACCTAACCTAACCTAACCTAACCTAACCTAACCTAACCTAACCTAACCTAACCTAACCTAACCTAACCTAACCTAACCTAACCTAACCTAACCTAACCTAACCTAACCTAACCTAACCTAACCTAACCTAACCTAACCTAACCTAACCTAACCTAACCTAACCTAACCTAACCTAACCTAACCTAACCTAACCTAACCTAACCTAACCTAACCTAACCTAACCTAACCTAACCTAACCTAACCTAACCTAACCTAACCTAACCTAACCTAACCTAACCTAACCTAACCTAACCTAACCTAACCTAACCTAACCTAACCTAACCTAACCTAACCTAACCTAACCTAACCTAACCTAACCTAACCTAACCTAACCTAACCTAACCTAACCTAACCTAACCTAACCTAACCTAACCTAACCTAACCTAACCTAACCTAACCTAACCTAACCTAACCTAACCTAACCTAACCTAACCTAACCTAACCTAACCTAACCTAACCTAACCTAACCTAACCTAACCTAACCTAACCTAACCTAACCTAACCTAACCTAACCTAACCTAACCTAACCTAACCTAACCTAACCTAACCTAACCTAACCTAACCTAACCTAACCTAACCTAACCTAACCTAACCTAACCTAACCTAACCTAACCTAACCTAACCTAACCTAACCTAACCTAACCTAACCTAACCTAACCTAACCTAACCTAACCTAACCTAACCTAACCTAACCTAACCTAACCTAACCTAACCTAACCTAACCTAACCTAACCTAACCTAACCTAACCTAACCTAACCTAACCTAACCTAACCTAACCTAACCTAACCTAACCTAACCTAACCTAACCTAACCTAACCTAACCTAACCTAACCTAACCTAACCTAACCTAACCTAACCTAACCTAACCTAACCTAACCTAACCTAACCTAACCTAACCTAACCTAACCTAACCTAACCTAACCTAACCTAACCTAACCTAACCTAACCTAACCTAACCTAACCTAACCTAACCTAACCTAACCTAACCTAACCTAACCTAACCTAACCTAACCTAACCTAACCTAACCTAACCTAACCTAACCTAACCTAACCTAACCTAACCTAACCTAACCTAACCTAACCTAACCTAACCTAACCTAACCTAACCTAACCTAACCTAACCTAACCTAACCTAACCTAACCTAACCTAACCTAACCTAACCTAACCTAACCTAACCTAACCTAACCTAACCTAACCTAACCTAACCTAACCTAACCTAACCTAACCTAACCTAACCTAACCTAACCTAACCTAACCTAACCTAACCTAACCTAACCTAACCTAACCTAACCTAACCTAACCTAACCTAACCTAACCTAACCTAACCTAACCTAACCTAACCTAACCTAACCTAACCTAACCTAACCTAACCTAACCTAACCTAACCTAACCTAACCTAACCTAACCTAACCTAACCTAACCTAACCTAACCTAACCTAACCTAACCTAACCTAACCTAACCTAACCTAACCTAACCTAACCTAACCTAACCTAACCTAACCTAACCTAACCTAACCTAACCTAACCTAACCTAACCTAACCTAACCTAACCTAACCTAACCTAACCTAACCTAACCTAACCTAACCTAACCTAACCTAACCTAACCTAACCTAACCTAACCTAACCTAACCTAACCTAACCTAACCTAACCTAACCTAACCTAACCTAACCTAACCTAACCTAACCTAACCTAACCTAACCTAACCTAACCTAACCTAACCTAACCTAACCTAACCTAACCTAACCTAACCTAACCTAACCTAACCTAACCTAACCTAACCTAACCTAACCTAACCTAACCTAACCTAACCTAACCTAACCTAACCTAACCTAACCTAACCTAACCTAACCTAACCTAACCTAACCTAACCTAACCTAACCTAACCTAACCTAACCTAACCTAACCTAACCTAACCTAACCTAACCTAACCTAACCTAACCTAACCTAACCTAACCTAACCTAACCTAACCTAACCTAACCTAACCTAACCTAACCTAACCTAACCTAACCTAACCTAACCTAACCTAACCTAACCTAACCTAACCTAACCTAACCTAACCTAACCTAACCTAACCTAACCTAACCTAACCTAACCTAACCTAACCTAACCTAACCTAACCTAACCTAACCTAACCTAACCTAACCTAACCTAACCTAACCTAACCTAACCTAACCTAACCTAACCTAACCTAACCTAACCTAACCTAACCTAACCTAACCTAACCTAACCTAACCTAACCTAACCTAACCTAACCTAACCTAACCTAACCTAACCTAACCTAACCTAACCTAACCTAACCTAACCTAACCTAACCTAACCTAACCTAACCTAACCTAACCTAACCTAACCTAACCTAACCTAACCTAACCTAACCTAACCTAACCTAACCTAACCTAACCTAACCTAACCTAACCTAACCTAACCTAACCTAACCTAACCTAACCTAACCTAACCTAACCTAACCTAACCTAACCTAACCTAACCTAACCTAACCTAACCTAACCTAACCTAACCTAACCTAACCTAACCTAACCTAACCTAACCTAACCTAACCTAACCTAACCTAACCTAACCTAACCTAACCTAACCTAACCTAACCTAACCTAACCTAACCTAACCTAACCTAACCTAACCTAACCTAACCTAACCTAACCTAACCTAACCTAACCTAACCTAACCTAACCTAACCTAACCTAACCTAACCTAACCTAACCTAACCTAACCTAACCTAACCTAACCTAACCTAACCTAACCTAACCTAACCTAACCTAACCTAACCTAACCTAACCTAACCTAACCTAACCTAACCTAACCTAACCTAACCTAACCTAACCTAACCTAACCTAACCTAACCTAACCTAACCTAACCTAACCTAACCTAACCTAACCTAACCTAACCTAACCTAACCTAACCTAACCTAACCTAACCTAACCTAACCTAACCTAACCTAACCTAACCTAACCTAACCTAACCTAACCTAACCTAACCTAACCTAACCTAACCTAACCTAACCTAACCTAACCTAACCTAACCTAACCTAACCTAACCTAACCTAACCTAACCTAACCTAACCTAACCTAACCTAACCTAACCTAACCTAACCTAACCTAACCTAACCTAACCTAACCTAACCTAACCTAACCTAACCTAACCTAACCTAACCTAACCTAACCTAACCTAACCTAACCTAACCTAACCTAACCTAACCTAACCTAACCTAACCTAACCTAACCTAACCTAACCTAACCTAACCTAACCTAACCTAACCTAACCTAACCTAACCTAACCTAACCTAACCTAACCTAACCTAACCTAACCTAACCTAACCTAACCTAACCTAACCTAACCTAACCTAACCTAACCTAACCTAACCTAACCTAACCTAACCTAACCTAACCTAACCTAACCTAACCTAACCTAACCTAACCTAACCTAACCTAACCTAACCTAACCTAACCTAACCTAACCTAACCTAACCTAACCTAACCTAACCTAACCTAACCTAACCTAACCTAACCTAACCTAACCTAACCTAACCTAACCTAACCTAACCTAACCTAACCTAACCTAACCTAACCTAACCTAACCTAACCTAACCTAACCTAACCTAACCTAACCTAACCTAACCTAACCTAACCTAACCTAACCTAACCTAACCTAACCTAACCTAACCTAACCTAACCTAACCTAACCTAACCTAACCTAACCTAACCTAACCTAACCTAACCTAACCTAACCTAACCTAACCTAACCTAACCTAACCTAACCTAACCTAACCTAACCTAACCTAACCTAACCTAACCTAACCTAACCTAACCTAACCTAACCTAACCTAACCTAACCTAACCTAACCTAACCTAACCTAACCTAACCTAACCTAACCTAACCTAACCTAACCTAACCTAACCTAACCTAACCTAACCTAACCTAACCTAACCTAACCTAACCTAACCTAACCTAACCTAACCTAACCTAACCTAACCTAACCTAACCTAACCTAACCTAACCTAACCTAACCTAACCTAACCTAACCTAACCTAACCTAACTAACCTAACCTAACCTAACCTAACCTAACCTAACCTAACCTAACCTAACCTAACCTAACCTAACCTAACCTAACCTAACCTAACCTAACCTAACCTAACCTAACTAACCTAACCTAACCTAACCTAACCTAACCTAACCTAACCTAACCTAACCTAACCTAACCTAACCTAACCTAACCTAACCTAACCTAACCTAACCTAACCTAACCTAACCTAACCTAACCTAACCTAACCTAACCTAACCTAACCTAACCTAACCTAACCTAACCTAACCTAACCTAACCTAACCTAACCTAACCTAACTAACCTAACCTAACCTAACCTAACCTAACCTAACCTAACCTAACCTAACCTAACCTAACCTAACCTAACCTAACCTAACCTAACCTAACCTAACCGATCCCATCTTTAGTGTGTCCACCCCTGCTTGTGATACCTCCATCTCTTCGTCTTGACGCCGCCATCGATTCTGCATACCAGTCGTCTCCATCCAATTGAATTTTTCATACTATTTTGTCGATTTTCTTCTGTAACGGTCCATATATAATTCAAACATCCATTTTAGTGTAAAATCCGAATTTTTTCTTCCGAACCCCCCCCAAATTACTTCTGATTAGTGTTCCGGCTGCCTACCCCATCATTTTGAGCCATCCCCGGACAAAATACGCGAAAAATTCGCTAAGTTTTTCACATTTTAGTAGTTTCAGTTATATAAAAACACACTTTTTTGTCGATATTTCAAATTTTTTCTATCAAAAATAGTTTAGTAGTTTCTGTCTATCATTCCCTCGCCATCCCGCTTTTTCTGACACCCCAATCTTCACAATCCGTCCAGTAGTTTTTTAGTTATTAATTTTTTTCATTTTTTAAATACCTACCGAGGTTACCTTATACCTCGCACTCACATATCGGCATCCCATCTTTAGTGTGTCCACCCCTGCTTGTGATACCTCCATCTCTTCGTCTTGACGCCGCCATCGATTCTGCATACCAGTCGTCTCCATCCAATTGAATTTTTCATACTATTTTGTCGATTTTCTTCTGTAACGGTCCATATATAATTCAAACATCCATTTTAGTGTAAAATCCGAATTTTTTCTTCCGAACCCCCCCCAAATTACTTCTGATTAGTGTTCCGGCTGCCTACCCCATCATTTTGAGCCATCCCCGGACAAAATACGCGAAAAATTCGCCCCCCCGCCCACCCTAGATTCATCAGGCAGGTAAACACCGCTCGCCGACGTAAGTCGAAAACGAAAATCGACTTTTTTCCCTGTCGTTTTTTCTTGCTTTTGACTACTACACATTGTTCTTCCGGTCCCAAAAATAGTATTTGAATAGATTTAATCTCTTTAGAAGTAATAGTTTTAATTTACAGTCTGTTTTTTGATTTTCATTTTCATATCCTAATAAATTTCATTTATTCACCGACGAGACCATGGGGCTCACCCGGTCTCCCACCCGGAAGGAGGCGACTAATCGACCTCCCCCTGCACCCCCCAATCGCCCTTCGCGATCTTCCTCTCCCGTGCCAGGCCATTCCAGGGCCTTTGCAACTGCAACTCGCCTTTCCGAGCGCCCTCGTGTCAACATTATGCCTATTACTGAGAGTGATGATCTTGATCTTGATCTTGACATCTTAACATCCGGCTTAGACCTTCAATTTTCCGAATCAGACATGCCCCATCTTCGGTACATGTCTGACACCGAAGTAGCCAGTACACCCGAAGTGAGCGACGCTATCGCTGCCTCCTCACAATCATCCGCCAAAGTTGTGCCCGCTCGCAAACCTACAGCAACTAAGTCCACCAAATCCAGCGCAATGATCATCGAACTACCTGCCCGTTCCGAAGATGTGAAAAGTATGGACACCTTCATGGCGGTAGTTACAAAGTTAACGTACACCATCAATAAAGCAGTAAACGAAGGAAAGAGCGTCACTGCCACCAACAAGCGACTCATTGCGGCGGCGGCGCAGGAGATACAAAGATCTGCGCAGGCGTTGGTAAAGGTCAAGGAGACCGGGCCAACGGTCGCGATTGCGCCGACTCCTCCGACTCCGGAGATCCTCCCGGACCAGAGCACATTGCTCTCGATTATTCGGGAGAGTATCCGCGAGGAACTAAGGGCCATGACGCCGACGCCAGCGCCCTCTCCACCAGTGCCTGCAAAATCCTTCGCCGCGGCCGTGGCGACGCCCTCCCCCCCTAAGAGCATTCCTCCACCTTCGCGCACCTTGCCCTCCATCATCATCAAAGCAAAGGAGACTAGCGACAAACAGCAGCCAGTCGTGCTCGACGAGTTTAAGAAGAATATCTCATTCCGTAGAACAACATTCGCTCCCTCGAAGGTAAAACCCTTGCGCCAGAACATGCTCAAAGTAGAGTTCGACACCAATGAGCAGCGCGACCAAATCCTCCAAAAAGTGAACAACATCCCCGGCATTGCAGCTGAAGAGTCGAAGCTCCGTCGCCCTCTCATTATCTTGAAGGGGATTAGCAAAGAGGTCCAGAGGGAGGAACTGGTGGACATCATAAGCCACCAGAACCAAATCCCCAGCGAAGAAATCCGCCTTTGCTTCCTCTTGAACAATCGAAACGAGCGCTTTTACAACGCGGTGTTGGAGGTGGCCCCGGCGATCCGGCGCAGGCTGGTCGAGGGTGAGCGCGCGAACGTGGAGCACCAGCGGGTGCACGTGGCGGACTTCAGCCGCTTCGTGCAGTGCTATAAGTGCCTGCAGTTCGGTCACACTAACAACAAGTGCACCGCAGAGTCCCACCCGTGCGCCCACTGTGGCTCCACTGCGCACCAGGTCAACTCGTGCCCCGACCGCGCCGATCCCAACAAAAAGTGTTGCGTTAATTGCAAGGCTGTGCGCAGCGCTAACACTTGCCACTCTGCCACCGACAACAAATTGTGCCCTCGCATAGTCAACGCCATCAAAGCTCTCCAGGATAGCACCGACTATGGCTATTAGCAGCACGTTGGTCGCTCTCGATGCAATGATGTGCCCTCAGAAGAAGGAGGAGCCTTGTAATTGTGATCCAACGCCCTGTCTAAACGTGAAGTCGCTTTGCAAAATTAATATCACTTGTCAATTATAGTCACAAACCTAAATATAGCAGATCAATGGCACCCAATATTAAAAACATAGTTTTCGATAAATAGCGAAGATGGGTATCTGTATCAAATAGCAGAGACCCATCAACGCTACAATTATCAACAGTAACATCCACTATACCCATCTAATAAATGATTTATCGCCACACAAACAACTAAGCATCTTAAAAAAAAAAAAAAAAAAAAAAAACCTAACCTAACCTAACCTAACCTAACCTAACCTAACCTAACCTAACCTAACCTAACCTAACCTAACCTAACCTAACCTAACCTAACCTAACCTAACCTAACCTAACCTAACCTAACCTAACCTAACCTAACCTTTTTTTTTTTTTTTTTTTTTGTTACGAAGGGGAAATCCATTTACGGACGACCCCCCGGGTCTTCACCCGGGAGAGTGTGGGACTCCTGGCACCGAGTGTGCCAGACTACCGCACTAAAACCCCTCCGGCGCTTCCTTCCTGCCATTTCGAAGGCATCATGGGATCGGCTCTGCATTCCACCATGATGCCCTCTGGCTCCTCGGTGCGGCTTTACCGAGGATCTTGCCTTATTGGGCGACTAGTAAGTTGCTAGTCGCCCATACCGCCCAGGATCAGTGGTCCTGTTGGGGGAGTAGGTGAGCACGGTAACGTGCTCGCCTTCTGCCACCCCGTCCACGTCTATGTGAGGGCGCGTTTGAATCTTCCTCCCGCGCCCTCTCAGCAGCCTCCTTCTGCGAGATGACGGTCTCACAGAAGGAAGCAACCGCCACCCAGTTCCTCTCGCTGCATAACATCCTGTCAACGATGTTATGCAGCGAGAGGTCGCCATCCCCCAAAACCTCCACCAGCTCTTGCCGCTGCGCCGACCACCTTGAGCAGTCTGCCAGAGTGTGTTGGGCCGTGTCGTCCGGCTCTCCACACTCATGGCAGACCTCGCTGCCCTCTTTCCCAATACGGTACAGGTAATGACCGAAGCAGCCATGCCCGGTCATTACCTGTGCCAGCCTGTACGACACCTGGCCGTGGCGTCGATCCAGCCATTTGTCCAGCGATGGAAGGAGTGCCCCGATGGTGCGAACTCCGAATTCGGAGTTTTCGAGGTCACTCCTCCATCGCTCCCGTAACCTAGCCACGACCAGGTCCCACGTCTCCCTTCCTCTGCCGTCCACTTCTCTTTCGGCGGCAGGCAGAGCCCGCCACCTTGCCCTCTCCTTGTAGGCCTCCATATGGGCCAGCGCGTCCAGTTCCCACGGTGGGGTGCCAGCTAAGGCGCAGGCTGCCGCCCACGCCACCGTTATGTAGGCCCTGCATATTCGGATGGCTACCACTCTTTGTGGCCGCCGAAGCAGGGCCTTGTTGGCAGCGGAGAGCCTATCCGCCCATATCGGTGCCCCGTACAGTGCCATGCTGCGAGTGACATTCGCGTACAGGCGACGGCACGGGGCACCCGGCCCTCCTACGTTGGGCAGCAGTCGGCTGAGTGCTGACGCTGCACCAACGATTCGGGGAGCCATTCGCCTAAAGTGCTCCCCGAAGTCCCACCGTGGGTCCAGTATGATGCCGAGATATTTGATGTTCGGCATCATCCGGACTCTTTCTCCGTCTACAAGAATGGACGCGCCAGCCGGAGGCCTCCAACCTCTTCCGCCGAAGGCAATGGCCTCGGTTTTGTTGAGGGCCACCCTCAGTCCCAGCAGCCTGATGCGGTAAACCATCAGGTCTGCCGCGACTGCCGCTCTGCGTAGGGTCCCCTCCAATTCCTCGCCCCAGACAGCGACCAACGTGTCATCCGCATAACAGATGACCGCCATCCGAGGCAAGAGGACCCCGCGGATGGCCCAGTCATAGCCGATGTTCCACAGCAGGGGTCCTAGCACCGACCCCTGGGGAACACCGCAGACCATTGCCCTCGACGTTATTATGCCATTATTATTCTCGTAGAGCACTACCCTCGCCGTGAGGTAGTGCTCCACGATCCTCCGTAGATAAAGGGGCACCCCGTGGAACCGAAGTGCCTCCTTTATCACCTCAAAGGGGATGGAGCCGAAGGCGTTGGCGATGTCAAGGGACACAGCCACGGCCCCACCCCCCCTCTCAGTTGCCCTCTCCGAGAAGTCCCTCAGTGCCCCGATCGCGTCAATGGTAGACCGCCCAGTCCGGAACCCGAACTGGCGGTCCGAGATGTCCGGCCCCGTGTTTTCAAGATGCCGGATGATCCGGGACGCTATTACTCGTTCGAGCATCTTTCCGGATTCATCCAGCATTACAAGGGGCCTCCATCCGCTGGGGGAGTCCTCTGGCCGACCCTCTTTCCTCAGAAGGCAGAGCCGGCCTTCCTTCCATACCCTTGGGAACCGCCCTGTTTGGAGGCAATCTTCAAATAAGTCCCTCAGGCGATCCCCAAGGTGTATAAGCGCCACCGGTATGACTCGGCCCGGGACCCCATCAGGACCCGGCGCCTTTTTGCTTCGATGGAGTCGGTCTATGACCCGCTCCATCTCAGCGTCAGTGACCGGCGGCACTTCCGTCATATCGGAGGACTCCCGCTCCGGGGCAGCCATTCTCGGAGGGGCAAACTCTGGGACCTCGGGGAAGAGTCCCTCCACCACGTTTCGGAGGAGCTCCGGTTCGAGAGAGGCCATCGGGGCGGCACACTGCATCTTGTTCCGTACAAGTTTATACGGCCGCCCCCAAGGGTCCCGGTCCAAGGCGGCCAAGAACTCTTTGTAGGATTCGTCCTTGGCCTTGGCAATCGCCTTGGACAGGGCCTCCTTAGCCTCTCTGAGTGCCGTGCGCAGGAGCTCCTCCTCACCCTCCACGGTCGTCCGTCGCCGCCTACACCGGGTATATGCCCGGCGGGCACTATTGCTGGTGCGTCGGAGTACGGCGATCTCCTCCGACCACCAGTGTACCCGTTTTTTGTTAGGCGGCGGGCCCGATCTCCTCATAGAGGCGTCGCAGACCGCGACAAGCGACGCCCGAAAGCGGCAGGCCCTCTCCTCCACGTCGAGGGACCGGTCTGGCGATGGTGTTCGCCAACGTTCTATCATGGCCGCCTCTTCAGCTGAGTCAGCGTCGAGGCTGGCCAGGCTCCACTTGCGGAACCGGTCCCTTGGGAGATTGCGACCTTGACTGGGCGGCCGCACCGAAGCCAGTCTGGAGACCGACATCCGAACATATAAATGGTCGGAGAGGGTCTCCACATCCCCCAGGACACGCCAACCTGTGACACGTGCAGCGGCGGAAGGGGTAGCGAACGAAACGTCCACTATAGAGCCCCCATTCCACCGTACACAAGTGTCAGCAGTGCCCTGGTTTAGGACGCACAGCCCCGATGCCACCACCCAGTCAGAGAGGATCCTGCCGCGCAGGTCAGTGACAGGGGAACCCCATACCGGAGACTTGGCATTGAAGTCCCCCGCCACCACCACAGGCGTGGGCGCCGCTCCCGCAACGATCCGCCCCACCTCTAAAAGGAGACGCTCGAATTCCCGCCGCGGTCTAGATGGGGCGAAGTACACGGCGACAAGAATTATGTCACCCCATCTAGCCGCGACGTAGCCCCGGCCTGCGCTCTGTTTTACCAGAGGAGGCCGGTCTCCCATCCGGGGGATGGTCATACCGACCTCTCCCTCCGTGTCCCCCACCCATGTAGGGAGCGGGGGAACAAAATACGGCTCACTCACAATGGCAGCACTAATGCCCCACTCCGCCAGGTGTTGCAGCAAGAGGTCTTGCGCGCGGGCGGAGTGGTTGACGTTGCACTGCAGCAGCTCAAGTGCTTGGTGTTGGTGTCTGGGCATTAGTGCTCCATTGTGTTGCCTACGCTTTTCAGCCCGGTGGGCTCCAGTCGTCCCTTGGTGCGCGGGGGGTTACACGCCTTCCCTCCCATTGTGTGCTTCGCCGGGAGTTTGGCGTGATGGCACACCGCGCACCAGGGCTCCTTCTCCACACATTGCTGTGTGAGGTGCCCCGTTTTCCCGCACCTGTGGCAGAGTTCCGACCTGTCCACCGGTGATGGGCACAACGCCCTCGTATGGCCCAAACCCATGCATCTGAAACAGCGCATGGGCAGGGGTTCCAGGCCAGTGATTTTGGCAGACGACCAACCGATCAATATACGGCCGTCTGCCACGAGGGCGTTGGCCACAGCTACAGGGCAGGTCACGATGACAGCCCCGGTGAAGTCCGGTGTCATACGGATCTGCCCCACCTTTACGTGTTCCGGTGGACATTTGCCGGCCAGGGACACCTCATTCCGCAAGGTCTCCGGGGTGACTGATTCGTCAAACTCGGAGATTTTGATTTGGGCCGTTTTGTACGGCCTCGTGACCTCGGCCACATCCCCCACCAGTTCCCGGATTTTGTCAGCAAGGTTGTCAGCGACAACGCTGCTGTCATTTCCGGGAATCTCAATAATTCTGGCGCCCGTCGCCGTACTCCTCACCGCCACGTGATCCACACCCACGGTCGCCAGCTTTATCGTGGTGACCCTTCCCATCACCGTTTTGTAATCCACTGTGGCACCCGACTTGAGTGTCACTACCACAGCCGTCGATTTGGGAAGGGCATACTGCCGCTTGACCGGTGCGGGGGCCGTGGGGCGAGGAGCCGCACTATTCACCTCAGGAGGGGAGGATTTTTTCCCCTTCCCCTTATTTTTCCCCTTTTTAACCACCTCCGTCCAAGAGGAGGAGGGGGTGGGTTCCTCCTGGGGTGGGGCGCCAGAAGCATTTTGTGAGGGAGCTTGTTGGGCCTTTGCCGCTGTGGCTTTAGGCGCTTTTGGCGCCGGGCCAGGTCTTGCCGGGGGCATCAGGGTGGAACCTGTTGTTGCCCCCACTTTTCCCGTTGGTATAGGGGCCTCAGCTTGTTCGGCACTCTTGGCCTTTTCAGCCTCCTTGTTGCGGCGGTCAGCCGCGAGCGGTGGGCGCAGCACCTCCTGAGGGGCAACAATAGCCCTCTTTTCGAGCTCCTTTATGCGGTCGTTCATCATTCCTCCCAGAGAGAGGAATAGGTCCCTAGTGAGGGACTCTCCGAACGACCGCATGGAGCGGTCAACCTGGGCCATAATGTCAGCCGTTGAGGCCAAGGGTTCCGTATTGGGGGCCTTCCTCTCAGAGAATGCGGTTCTGAGGGCTTTGGTCTCTTGCCTTAGTAGAGCTAGCTCCTCCCGCATCCTCTTGTTGTCCGCCGCCATTTTGCGGATGACCTCAGACTCCTCGCCTCGGTCCGCGATTTTGTCCGCCGCTTCGAGGATCTCGGCGCAGGCGGACTTCATTTTGGCCCAGGTCGTCCCCTTTAGGTTCCCGGACTTCTTGGCCTCCTCTAGTACTGTCCGGGCCGCCTTGCGCACCACCTCCAGCTGACCGTCCACTATTGAGGCCTCATCGGTGATTACTTGGGGAGTATCCCTCAGGTAACCCGCCGCTTTGTCAGCCTCATCCTCGAAGTCGGCAAATTCCGACGCCATCAGTGACAGTTTAGCCTTTGCCTGGCTCAGTCCTGCACTGGTCGCCTTTGCAGGCGCACGCCCTCTCTTTGATATGCCAGTTTTAGTACCCTTTTCGGGAAGCATATCCACCTCGGCATTTTCGGCCTTTCTCTTCAGAGAAGTAGAGCCTGCCACCATCGTTACTTCAGGAAGTAGTTCCCCCTCCGAGTCGGAGCAGTCCGTGGCATACAGTGACCCTCCCAGGCTGCTGTACGCCGACTTAGAGCCCTCCTTGGCGCCTCGGGGGGTTACCGACCGCCCTCGGCTGCATCTGGCCGAATTTCGGCCCGACATGTTGGGGTTTTTGACCCAATAACTTGGGAACTATTGTTCCCACGACCACACGAAATAAGGCAAAGGGGGGCGAAACTCACCCCCTTTCACCCTCAAGCACAAAAACTCACCTAACCCAAAGGGTTGGGGAGTAAAAACGAAAGGAACACCTGCAAAACTTATTTGGCGCAAGCGTCTCCTGTGAGAAAAATAATAGCAATCCTGTTTTTGCACTATAACTTTGGAACTAACGGTCCAATGGTTACAGTGCAAAGGAAAGCTATATAGTGCTCACGAAGACCCAAACGACACACAAGATTGCAGATGAGAAGGAAGGAAAAGAAAAAAGATATGAATTTTACAAATAAAATTAAAAACACAGATACGCAAAATAAATTTAAAAGTGAAGAGCACGTTTAGCCCCGTAACTTTTGAACGGAGAGTCCAAAAATTACGCGGTAAACGGCAGTCCCTGAGGACAAGCGAAGCCCTTCACAAGGAAAAAGAAAAACAAAAGAAAAGAAAAGAAAAGAAAAGATATAAACGAAAAAATAAATACACTGTCAAAAATAAATAGCAAACAAAAACTAAAAAACGTCAAAATCCAATCCAAAAAGCGAAAATCAAGAACCAAATGTATGCCAAAAATTGTGTGAGAATTTATTTTATCCGAATTGCAAATTATCGCACAAGTCCGACCAAAGATAAACCTCAACCTAACCTAACCTAACCTAACCTAACCTAACCTAACCTAACCTAACCTAACCTAACCTAACCTAACCTAACCTAACCTAACCTAACCTAACCTAACCTAACCTAACCTAACCTAACCTAACCTAACCTAACCTAACCTAACCTAACCTAACCTAACCTAACCTAACCTAACCTAACCTAACCTAACCTAACCTAACCTAACCTAACCTAACCTAACCTAACCTAACCTAACCTAACCTAACCTAACCTAACCTAACCTAACCTAACCTAACCTAACCTAACCTAACCTAACCTAACCTAACCTAACCTAACCTAACCTAACCTAACCTAACCTAACCTAACCTAACCTAACCTAACCTAACCTAACCTAACCTAACCTAACTGAGTCTGCTTCGAGCCGTCGTGGAGTGCAGACGTGCTCCGACGCGCTCCGTGAATAAAAATAGTGAAAAATTGCGAAAAATAAAAATTGTGTTAATTAAGTGTTAATTAAGTTGAAAATAAGTGTTCATAAGTGCTCAGTGTCACGGTATACATACCTGGTCTCCAAGGACTACTCCAAGCTGGACAGGATTGCGAAGATTCTTCTGGATTTATCTAGATCCGATCAGCAGGCCTTGCGCAAAGGCATAAGAACACGTGCAATCCTAGGATAAGACAAGACACTGTAAATACTTTTCTTTTTATTGTTTTAAAATCGTGACCTTAGTTTTTCTTTTATCATATTTTTATGATACTGCTCCCTTTTTTCTTTTTTACAACTTATACAAATTTACTTTTAATAAACATGACTCTTAACCCCACGCCAAAGACCGTGTCTTTTAAAAAGACACTCACCTACTACGATAACAACATTCTTTCTCCCACTCAACTGCCGAGTGACTCCTCCCTCACAGACTCCCCTCCCAGTGTACCTGCAGCGGAATGGGCTACTCCTATAACAAGGAGTAAATTTTTACAACACTTCCCAAAAACCCCGCTCCTCAGAGAGGAGAATAGAAGGAAGATCTTGACTGACGACGATCGGGATATGTTGGGCGGCAACATCAGAGGCCTCCTGGAAGCTGCCATTAACGAGGTCGAAACGGCGCTACGATTAAAGCGGACGACCAAAGACTCGGTAATTCAAAAGTTAAAAGCGGTGGATGACCTGGTGTGTGACCTGGCCATTTACCAGGAATTGAAAAATTTCACACCAGGTCAAAATCCATGTGTGAGAACGCAGACTTCCCCTGCTCCTGAGGAAGAAGAGAAAATCGGGGACATCAAGAACCACCTGAAGATGCTGACCGACCGACTGGAAGAGAACTCAAAGACCTTAAGAGATCTCAAGGAGGCTTTCAACAATCGGACTGAATCAGGAGCAGACACAGGTACGCAGCCCCGAACGTATTCGCAGGTCGTCGCCAACGTGAAGGAACCACCCGTCACCTACCACTCCGTTATTGTCAACGACAAGGCAGGAGTGGAAACAGGTGACGAGGTGCTGGACCAAATTAGAGAAGTGGCGGGAGAAGGCGGGGATTGGGTTAGGATAGAAAAGGTACGGAAAACGAGGGACAGGAAGCTTATTATAAGCTGTAGGACAAAGGAAGGAAGGGAGAAACTTAAGAAGAGGATTAATAGCATAGAGAAGTTACAGGCAAGAGACGTACATAACAAAAACCCCCTTATTGTTTTGAAAAATGTCATAATGAAAAATAAAAATGAAGAAATATTCGGAAAATTGGTGCAACAAAATAGCGAGATATTTGAGAACTTAAAGGAGGAAGACATGGCCATCGAATTTAAATTCAGGAAGAAGGCTCGTAACCCGCTGTTGGAGCACATTGTCCTGAGTGTGCCTCCCAAAATGTGGAAGACACTGGTCGTGGCCGGCTCAGTGCGCATCGACATGCAGCGGGTCCAGGCGGAGGACTATTCTCCGCTGGTCCAGTGCTCGATGTGCCTGGGCTACGGCCACGGCAGGAGGCATTGCAGGGAGACAGCCGAGAGGTGCAGCCACTGCGGCGGGGAGCATCGGAGGTCGGAGTGTCAAGGCTGGATGGCGGGAGCCGTCCCATCGTGCCTGAACTGCCGGGCAGACCGAAGTGCGGTAAGTGACAACCACAACGCCTTCAGCTCTGTCTGTCAGGTCAGGCAAAGGTGGGAGGCTCTCGCCAGGTCCAGAATTGCATACGCGTGAGTCAGGGTCTCGGGTTTGCCGGGCGTGCCGCGGCACACCAATTGCTAGATTAATAATGTGCTAATTAATAGAGCAATTAAGATGGGCATGCTGCGACATGAGCGCGTAGGCTGTGGGACGTGACTCCACGCAAACAATGGTGCATAGGTCTCTGCATCAGCAAATAATCATTATTCGCTGACGCGAAGACACTTGAAGTGCAATTTTATGCAAAAATTTTTCGTTTACATAATATAAGGACTTTATGAGGCTGTTTTAGTGGTTAAGTAGAAATAGGTATACATTTTAAAAATTGACTCGTTATTCGTTTAATTTAGAAGTAAGGTAATAATAAGTATTGACAAAAATTTTAACAAAATGACGGTACTTAAATAAAAGAAATACCTACAACAAAGTACCTATAATGTACAAAGATAATGACAATAATATGGATTTTAATAAAATGACGGTACTTTAACAAAAGAAATACCTTTAACAAGGCCTTTAGTAGGTAGTAAATAGTATACTTTAAATTAGCAAATCATGCAAAATAAATAAATGAAGAAAATGTAAATAACAATGTATGTGATTTATATGTTTAAGCAGTAGCGAATATGTTAAGAAAAGAACAAAGACGTGAAACAATAGAGAGTGAGTTTATTAGTAATAATAAGGACTAAAGATAGAAATAAACTGTTCTGTAATTAATGTTATAAGTAATTATTAGAAAAATCTACATGACGTTATGTATATGAGACTTACAGCCCATCAATTGTATAAATATCAAGCAGACTAGGTGCGGTAGTAAGTTAAGTTATAGTTTTTTATCATATATAATGTACATAACAATGTCTTAAAATGTCTTTGTCATATAACAAAGAGAAACTGCAATAAACTCCCCCTGGGTGTGGTGTAACACCCAGGGGAAAACTAAAAAAAAAAAAAAAAAAAAAAAAAAAAAAACCTAACCTAACCTAACCTAACCTAACCTAACCTAACCTAACCTAACCTAACCTAACCTAACCTAACCTAACCTAACCTAACCTAACCTAACCTAACCTAACCTAACCTAACCTAACCTAACCTAACCTAACCTAACCTAACCTAACCTAACCTAACCTAACCTAACCTAACCTAACCTAACCTAACCTAACCTAACCTAACCGATCCCATCTTTTGTGTGTCCACCCCTGATTGTGATACCTTGATCTCTTCGTCTTGTTGCCGCCATCAGTTCTGCATACCAGTTTTCTCCATCCCGTCGAATTTTTCATACTATTTTGTCATTTTTCTTCTTTAACGGTTTTTCTGCCATACAAATACTCATTTTCGTCCATAAACCAAATTTTTCTTCCGGACCCCCCCCTAATTACTTCTGTTTAGTGTTCCGGCTGCCTACCCCGTCATTTTGAGCCATCCCCGGACAAAATACGCGAGAAATTCGCTAAGTTTTTCGTAGTTTAGTAGTTTCAGATTACAAAAAACACACATTTTTGTCGATATCTCAAATTTTTTCTATCAAAAATAGTTTAGTAGTTTCTGTCTATCATCCCTCTCGTCACCCCGCTTCTTTTGACACCCCAACTTTTCAAATCCGTTCAGTAGTTTTTTAATTATTAATTTTTTTCGTTTTTTAAATACCTACCGAGGTTACCTTATACCTCGCACCCATATATCGGCATCCCATCTTTTGTGTGTCCACCCCTGATTGTGATACCTTGATCTCTTCGTCTTGTTGCCGCCATCAGTTCTGCATACCAGTTTTCTCCATCCCGTCGAATTTTTCATACTATTTTGTCATTTTTCTTCTTTAACGGTTTTTCTGCCATACAAATACTCATTTTCGTCCATAAACCAAATTTTTCTTCCGGACCCCCCCCTAATTACTTCTGTTTAGTGTTCCGGCTGCCTACCCCGTCATTTTGAGCCATCCCCGGACAAAATACGCGAGAAATTCGCCCCCCCGCCCACCCTAGTTTCATCAGCTAGGTAAATTCTGCTTGCCGACGTAAGTCGAAAACGAAAATCGACTTTTTTCCCTGGGGAATTTTTTCGTTTTCGGCTATTGCTTAGTGTTGGTCCCGTCCTAAAATTAGTCTCTAAGTTGATTTTATCTGTCTAGAAGTCATAGTTTATTTACACAGTCAGTTTTTGTTCTACGAATTTTGGTGAATTCTCAAAGTCTACCGACGAGACCATGGGGCTCACCCGGTCTCCGACTCGTAAGGAGGCGACCACTCGACCTCCTCCTGCACCCCCCAACCGCCCTTCGCGGTCTTCTTCACCAGTGGCAGGCAATTCCAGGGCCTCCCCAACTACGGCTAGCCCCCCCGAACGCACTCGACCGTACATAGCGCCCATAAGTGAGATGGATGAGGAGGATCTCTTAACTCCCAGCGTAGACTTCCAATTATCCCCCGAACCAGACATGCCCCACCTTCGGTACATGTCTGACACTGAAACACCCGAAGTGAGTGACGCTACTGCCTCCTCCTCACAAACGTCCACCAAAGCTGTGCCCCCACCCCCTCGTAAACCTACCGCAACCAAGACCAGCAAATCCTCCAGTATGGTGATCGAACTACCCGCTCGTTTCGAGGACGTGAAGAGTCTCGACTCCTTCATGGCGGTAGTCACCAAACTGACATACACCATCAACAAGGCCGTTAATGAGGGGAAAAGCGTTACTGCCACCAACAAGCGGCTCATTGCGGCCGCGGCGCAGGAGATCCAAAGATCTGCTCAGGCGCTGGTTAAGGTCAACGAGGCCGAACCAGCCACAGTTCCTCCGAGTGCCGAGGTTCTCCCGGACAAGAGCTCACTAGTCTCGGTCATTCGGGAATGCATTCGTGAGGAACTCAAAGCAATGTCACCGGCTCCCACCACCACCATTACCCCTTCCCCACCAGTGCCTACCAAATCTTTTGCCGCGGCCGTGGCGTCGTCACCCTTCCCGAAACTCCCTACTCCCCCGTCGCGCACCCTACCTTCAATTATCGTCAAGGCCAAGGAGGCTGGCGATAAGCAACCGGTGGTGCTCGACGAATGGAAGAAGAAAATCTCGTTCCGCAATACCACCTTTGCTCCATCCAAAGTCAAGCCCCTGCGCCAAAATATGTTGAAGGTAGAGTTTGACACTATAGAGCAACGTAACGAGGTGTTGCATAAAGTGAATAATGTCCCAAGCATAGTTGCCGAAGAAGCCAAACCCCGTCGCCCCCTCATCATCCTTAAGGGAGTCAGCAAAGACATTCAAAGAGAGGAACTGGTCGACATTGTGAGCCACCAAAATCAAGTCTCCAAGGAGGATATCCGCCTCTGTTTTCTCCTTAAGAACCGTAATGAGCGGTACTTCAACGCGGTGTTGGAGGTCGCCCCGTCGATCCGGCGCAGGCTGGTGGATGGGGAGCGCGTTAATGTGGACCACCAGAGGGTGCATGTGGCGGACTTCAGCCGATTTGTGCAGTGCTATAAATGCCTGCAATTCGGGCACACCAATAACAAGTGCACCGCTGAATGTCAACCGTGTGCCCACTGTGGCTCCACCGCACATAATATCAGCTCGTGCCCCGACCGTGCAGACCCCAACAAAAAGTGCTGCTACAATTGTAAAGCTTTGCGAGGCACCAACACCAACCACTCCGCCACTGACAACCAATTATGCCCCAGGATCGTAAATGCAATCAAATCTTTACAAGAGAGCACCGACTATGGGTACTAATCATACGTTGGTGCCTCTTTAGTGATTAAACCTCTTCAAGCATAATATTTATCAGTTCCTACCACAATAGCCGGAAAAGATTTACAACAACAACAATGATGTGCATAAATACAAAACAGACTTTTAACGTAAACTTGTCTTCCGAAATTTCAAAAATGCAGCAAGATATATCACAGATCATAGATCAAATATCATATAGTAGTTTACATAATAGTTTAATGCAGATAAATGGCACCCAATTAACCAACCATAAAATATTTCACAGAGCATGCAATAATTCCAAATATATTCTCTCATTTAAGCAAAAATAGTATAATATATGTAACATATTTAACTCCACGCATAATAGCAAAGATGTAAACCTGTATCAAATAGCAGGTGCCCATCGGCGCGACTTGTGTTTTCAATAAACCTGAAAAACCCAATCGTATAACATATTACCAACATAATGCTTAAGCATATTAAAAAAAAAAAAAAAAAAACCTAACCTAACCTAACCTAACCTAACCTAACCTAACCTAACCTAACCTAACCTAACCTAACCTAACCTAACCTAACCTAACCTAACCTAACCTAACCTAACCTAACCTAACCTAACCTAACCTAACCTAACCTAACCTAACCTAACCTAACCTAACCTAACCTAACCTAACCTAACCTAACCTAACCTAACCTAACCTAACCTAACCACCCATCTCTTGAGTGACCACACCCGATTGTTGTACCTCATTCTCTTCGTCTCGACGCCGCCTTCGATCCTGCACACCCATTTTGTCTGTTCATCTCAGTTTTTCATACAGTTTTGCCGATTTTCGTTCCTAACGGTTTTTCTTCAATTCAAATACCTATTTTCGATCCTAGACTCAGTTTTTCCCTCCGAACCCTCCCTAAATACATTTAAATACCGTTCCCGCTGCCTATCCCTACATTTTGAGCCCTTCCCGGAAAAAATCCGTTCATATTTGCCTTTGTTATTTTGGTATTTAGTAGTTTCAGCTTTCAAAAATTACACTTTTTTGCGTTTAATTCAAATTTTTTCTATCTAACATTGTTTTACTAGCTTCTGTCTATCATCCAGGTTCCCATCCCCCATCTTTTGACATATAAATCGTTAAAATCTGTTCAGTAGTTTTTAAGTTATCGAATTTTTTCCGGTTTTCATATACGAACCGAGGTTACCTTATACCTCGCACCCATAGAACGGGCACCCATCTCTTGAGTGACCACACCCGATTGTTGTACCTCATTCTCTTCGTCTCGACGCCGCCTTCGATCCTGCACACCCATTTTGTCTGTTCATCTCAGTTTTTCATACAGTTTTGCCGATTTTCGTTCCTAACGGTTTTTCTTCAATTCAAATACCTATTTTCGATCCTAGACTCAGTTTTTCCCTCCGAACCCTCCCTAAATACATTTAAATACCGTTCCCGCTGCCTATCCCTACATTTTGAGCCCTTCCCGGAAAAAATCCGCGAAAAAATCGCCCCCCCGCCCACCCTTGTTTTCTCAGCTAGGTAAGGATCGCTCGCCGACGTAAGTAGAAACCGAAATTCGACTTTTTTCCCTGTAAATTTTTCTTCGTTCTGATTTGTATAGACTATTCTTCTGGTCATAAAAACAGGTTTAGATTTGATTCCATACCTCTGGCAGTCATAGTTTTGTTGTACAGCTCAATATTGTTCACTCATTTTGGTGAAAGTTTAGTCTCTTGCCATGGTGCTCACCCGGTCTCCTACCCGTAAGGAGGAGACTAACCGTCCTCCCCCTGAACCCCCCACGCCCCCTCCACCTTCTTCTCCACCTTTACCGAGCCATTCTAGGGCCTTTTTAACATCGGCTGGCCCCTCCGACCGCACCCAAACAAATATTTCGCCCGTTTGCGAAATCGGCACTCTGCTCACCCCCAATGTGGACCTCCAAGTGCCTTCCGACCCAGAAACGCCTCGTCTGCAGTACATGTCGGACAGTGAGTCGGCTAGCAGCTCACAAATTAGCATCGCAAGCACAAGCACAAGCACAAACATCAATCCTCAACCGTCCATACCTCAAATACCTACAAAAACTGCACCTACCCCTAAACCAACCACTAGTAAATCCGGCAAGTCATCAGCCAGCAACACGGTCATCGAGTTGCCGGCTCGCTCGGATGAGGTGAAAGGCATAGACTCCTTCATGGCCGTAATCACCAAATTAACGTACTCTATAAATAAAGCCGTCAATGAGGGAAAAAGTGTAACAGCCAACAACAAGCGACTCATTGCGGCAGCGGCGCAAGAGATCCAGAGAACTGCGCAAGCGCTGGTCAAGATCAATGAGGCCGAGCCCGCTACAGTGCCCCCGACTGCTGAAACTCTCCCGGATCAGAGCTCAATTGTCTCTGTAATCCGTGAGAGCATTCGCGAGGAGCTAAAAGCGATGTTGCCCGCCTCAGTACCCGCTCCGCCAATACTCACCAAATCCTTCGCCGCGGCCGTGTCGGCGCCGCCTCCACCCAAGCTCTCTCCCCCTGCGCGTACACTGCCTTCGATCATCGTGAAGGCCAAGGAAACCGGTGACAAGCAGCCGGTGGTGTACGATGAGTGGAAGAAAAATATATCTTTCCGTAGCACTACCTATGCTCCCTCAAAAGTGAAATCTTTGCGCCAAAATATGTTAAAAGTTGAGTTCGACACCGCCGAACAGCGCAACGAGGTGTTGCAAAAAGTCAACAACATCCCCGGTATTGTCGCAGAGGAGTCTAAACTCCGCCGACCCCTCATCATCCTAAAGGGAGTCAGCAAGGAGATACAGAGAGAGGAATTGGTGGACATTGTGAGCCACCAAAATCAAATCCCACCTGAGGACATTCGACTTTGCTTTCTCCTCAAAAATCGGAATGACCGCTTCTTCAATGCGGTGCTAGAAGTTGCTCCGGCGATCCGGCGCAGGTTAGTTGAAGGCGAGCGTGCGAACGTGGAGCACCAGCGGGTGCACGTGGCGGACTTCAGCCGCTTCGTGCAATGTTATAAGTGCCTGCAGTTCGGGCACACGAACAACAAATGCACCGCCGAGTTCTACCCGTGCGCCCACTGTGGCTCCACTGCACACCACATCAACTCTTGCCCCGACCGTGCCGACCCCAGCAAAAAATGTTGCTTTAACTGCAAGTCATTACGCAGCGCTAACACCAACCACACAGCCACAGACAACAAAAATTGCCCCAGAATAGTTAATGCCATTAAAGCCCTACAAGGAAGTACCGACTATGGTTATTAATCACAAACTAAAAATAATCCAGTGCAACCTTCAGCGCTCATACGTTTCACAGCAGGAGTTTTTTAGGTACTTCCACCTAAACTCCTACGATGTGGCTCTTATCTCTGAACCGTATGTTGGTACTTCCTTGGAGGTGAAACCGCCTCCGGGCATCACAATCTACCAGTTCCCAATGGGATCTCGAGTTAAAGCGTGCATAGCAACTACGTCAAAAGCGGCCGCCCTTGGAGTTACGCAACTATCCACGGCAAACTTTGCAGTTATCAGAGTCAGCCTGGGGCTGAACAACTTAGAAATCGCTTCTCTTTACATCGAGCCTAACGTCGATAATGACGACACCATTGGCAAATTGAACCGGTTTCTTCAAACACCTGGCTCCGCCTGGAGACTAGTCGGCGGCGACGCCAACGGCAGTCACCAGGAGTGGGGAGAATGTTCTGCAAATTCTCGCGGGGAGGACCTCGTTGCGGTTATGGCATCGCACAACATGTCAGTCTGCAACGTGGGTCACGACCCTACCTTTGAAGCCATTCGCCACGGCGCTCACTGTTCCTCGATAGTTGACGTCACCTATTCATCTCAGTATCTGGCGGATGCGGTACACAACTGGCGAGTTAATCGCGACGCATGCCCATCATCTGACCATAATGCTGTAGACTATGAGATATTCACCTCGTGCAAACCTGACAAGCCGAAACGCAGCACTACATTCAGATTCTCGACGTATCGAGCCGATTGGGCTAAATTCCGAGAAAAACTCAACGAGAGACTGGAACCTCTTGTCGCACAGACCGATTTTAGCTCTCTCACTAACGCTGGCCTCGATCGTGTGGTTGACCGCCTAACTGCAATCGTGCAGGGAACGTGCTATAGCGTGCTTCCCCGCAAACCGGGTTCCAAATTCTACAACCCGTGGTGGTCCGACGAGTTAGAACAGCGAAAGAAGGAGTGCATCAGACTTCATCATCGCCTTCATGATCTCAAAAAAGCAAAGAGACCCCTCGATGAGGCCATCAAAGCATATCGGGAAGTGAAGCAAGAGTACGCTCGGACTCTCTCTAAAACATCTACAGAGCACTTTCGACAATTTTGTGAGGCGCAGGGCAAAGAGGACGTTTGGGCCGTTACCAATCGGATAATCAAAGAGTCCCCATTGAGAAGACCCCCACAAACCCTCAAATGCGACGGGATATTCACTGATAGCGGACCCAACACGGCCTCTGCGCTCCTCAAACACTTCTACCCTGACGACACTCCGGACAGCTCGGATCAACAAAGACTGATGCGCGACGCAATGAACAACCTGCCCAACTCTGAGGACGATTTACCTTTCTCAGTAGCTGAAATAAGAGAGCAATTTTCTCACGCCAACCCGAAGAAGGCTCCTGGAGCAGACCACCTGACAGCGGACATTTGCGGTGCAGTTTTTGAGGCCCAACCTGAGTTTTTGACAGCCCTATACAATAAGTGCCTACAGATTGGATACTTTCCAAAATCCTGGAAGCAAGCGGTTGTCAAAATCTTGCCAAAACCCGGCAAAATCGAAATGGACTCGCTCAGCTCATATAGACCTATCGGACTTATCTGCGTGTTCGGGAAGATACTGGAAAGGTTGATCGTCAAGAGAATTATATATAAAGCAGAATGCGACAACTCTCTAAGCGAAAGGCAGTACGGCTTCAGAGAGCAAGTCTCCACGACTGACGCCCTTGAAAAGGCCATAGAGACCATAAAAACAGCTAAATCCAAGGGTCTTCAGGTTGTTGCAATATCGCTAGATATCAAGGCCGCGTTTGACAACGCGTGGTGGCCTGCGTTATTCGCGCGCCTCAAGCACGTCAATTGCCCGAAGAACTTCTATCGCCTCGTCCAGAATTATGTTTCGGATAGGGTCGTAACGCTGGACTACGCCAACAGCACAGCATCTAAAATGATGACTAAAGGTTGCGTTCAAGGCTCAGCTTGCGGCCCGGTGTTCTGGAACATGATCCTGGACGAGTTGCTCTCCATGCCACTACCACAGGGCACACACATACAGGCCTTTGCGGATGATGTTTTGCTGATAGTGGAGGGCGCGACGTGCGAAGAGGTAGAAGCAGTCGCCTCCACCAGCCTCGACCTCATTAGCTCTTGGGGTGAAAGCGTCAAACTCATGTTTGGTCCGGACAAAACCCAATCCATCTCATTTACACAAAAAACCAAAACGGCAATTATTAAAATGCGTAATACTATAATACCGTTAACTGATCAAATAAAAATCCTGGGAGTTATTATAGATTCAAAATTAAATTTTATCCAACATGTCAACTACGTTATCAGGAAGGCCAGTAAAATATTCAAAAATTTATGCAAATTTGTCCGGCCAACTTGGGGCGTTCACCCCGAGAATGTAGAGTGTATCTATCGACAAGTCATCGTCCCAATAATCACATATGCAGCAGGCATCTGGGGCACGGCTACCAAATTCTACTCCGTGCGTCGAGCCCTCAGATCCTTCCAAAGGAGCTTTGCCATTAGGGCAATCCGCGGCTTCCACACCATCTCGGCGGTCGCAGCCCTGGCTATAGCTCAATTCCCCCCACTCCATCTTGTAATAGACGAGTCTCTCGAAATCCACAGGACCAAAAAGACAGGAATATGTCAGGAATTACCAGATGACATAGCACTGTACTCAAAGACCAAAGTAAGAGGCCTTTTACACCCGGCCAAACGAGTCACCATTACCTATGACGAAGCGACAACGCAAGAGGACACCACTGCACTTATTAATCCTGATGCCCCTAATATTTTCACCGACGGCAGTAAAAAGGAAGACGGGCAGGCGGGGGCTTCGTTTGTGGTAATGATGGAAGGACAGCGACCCGTAATCAAGAAATTTAAACTGTGCCGCACCGCCTCAGTATTTATGTGCGAGCTATTCGCCATAGCCGAAGCCCTCAAGTGGCTCACAAACACAAATATTAACTTCACCGAAGCTCTTGTCTTCTCCGACTCTCTATCATCCCTCAAGGCTATTCAAGACCGCAGCAACACCGATCCACTAGTAAACCAAATCCACCACCTCATCTCCTTTCTCTCCTCCATCCATATTATAGTTAAATTCGTCTGGTCCAAGGCTCATGTTGGCATAGTGGGAAATGAGATAGCAGATGCTGCGGCTAAGGAGGCCGCTGAGAAGAAAACCGCAACTCTGCTAAATCACTTCCCGCTCTCACACGCCAAGCGACTCCTGCGCCAGCGCACTCTGGACGCTTGGCAGTGCGAATACGAGTCGGCCCCACAAGGGTCTGTAACAAAAACCTTCTTCCCATCTATCTTTGCAATAGCCCAATTCCGACAGTACATCAAACCCTCGTTCTCAGTCACTCAAATTTTATCAGGACATGGATATCATAAGACATACCTACACAAGTATAAAATCACTGAGGACGATCGTTGTCCTTGCGACGACGCGACTCCTCAGGACGTCCACCACCTTCTCAAATCCTGCCCAATATTCCGTAGTCACCGAGAAAAATATATAATGACATGCCTTAATAAAAACTTAGAACCATTTAACATGAACACTGTACACAAATCTGAAGACGCCATAAAATATTTAGTAGAACATATAAACCATATAGTAAATCACTTAAAACGGATCAACGGCACCTAGTAATGCAAACAATATAGTTCAAAAATTTTTTATAGCGACGACGTGGCATCTGTATCAAATAGCAGATGCCCATCAACGCTACTCTCTCGCCACCAACATATAGTATACTCAATCGTACAAATATGCTCTTAACAGATAAATTTTAGTATACAAAAAAAAAAAAAAAAAAAAAAAAAAAAAAAACCTAACCTAACCTAACCTAACCTAACCTAACCTAACCTAACCTAACCTAACCTAACCTAACCTAACCTAACCTAACCTAACCTAACCTAACCTAACCTAACCTAACCTAACCTAACCTAACCTAACCGACCCATCTCTTGAGTGACCACACCCGATTGTTGTACCTCATTCTCTTCGTCTCGACGCCGCCTTCGATCCTGCACACCCATTTTGTCTGTTCATCTCAGTTTTTCATACAGTTTTGCCGATTTTCGTTCCTAACGGTTTTTCTTCAATTCAAATACCTATTTTCGATCCTAGACTCAGTTTTTCCCTCCGAACCCTCCCTAAATACATTTAAATACCGTTCCCGCTGCCTATCCCTACATTTTGAGCCCTTCCCGGAAAAAATCCGTTCATATTTGCCTTTGTTATTTTGGTATTTAGTAGTTTCAGCTTTCAAAAATTACACTTTTTTGCGTTTAATTCAAATTTTTTCTATCTAACATTGTTTTACTAGCTTCTGTCTATCATCCAGGTTCCCATCCCCCATCTTTTGACATATAAATCGTTAAAATCTGTTCAGTAGTTTTTAAGTTATCGAATTTTTTCCGGTTTTCATATACGAACCGAGGTTACCTTATACCTCGCACCCATAGAACGGGCACCCATCTCTTGAGTGACCACACCCGATTGTTGTACCTCATTCTCTTCGTCTCGACGCCGCCTTCGATCCTGCACACCCATTTTGTCTGTTCATCTCAGTTTTTCATACAGTTTTGCCGATTTTCGTTCCTAACGGTTTTTCTTCAATTCAAATACCTATTTTCGATCCTAGACTCAGTTTTTCCCTCCGAACCCTCCCTAAATACATTTAAATACCGTTCCCGCTGCCTATCCCTACATTTTGAGCCCTTCCCGGAAAAAATCCGCGAAAAAATCGCCCCCCCGCCCACCCTTGTTTTCTCAGCTAGGTAAGGATCGCTCGCCGACGTAAGTAGAAACCGAAATTCGACTTTTTTCCCTGTAAATTTTTCTTCGTTCTGATTTGTATAGACTATTCTTCTGGTCATAAAAACAGGTTTAGATTTGATTCCATACCTCTGGCAGTCATAGTTTTGTTGTACAGCTCAATATTGTTCACTCATTTTGGTGAAAGTTTAGTCTCTTGCCATGGTGCTCACCCGGTCTCCTACCCGTAAGGAGGAGACTAACCGTCCTCCCCCTGAACCCCCCACGCCCCCTCCACCTTCTTCTCCACCTTTACCGAGCCATTCTAGGGCCTTTTTAACATCGGCTGGCCCCTCCGACCGCACCCAAACAAATATTTCGCCCGTTTGCGAAATCGGCACTCTGCTCACCCCCAATGTGGACCTCCAAGTGCCTTCCGACCCAGAAACGCCTCGTCTGCAGTACATGTCGGACAGTGAGTCGGCTAGCAGCTCACAAATTAGCATCGCAAGCACAAGCACAAGCACAAACATCAATCCTCAACCGTCCATACCTCAAATACCTACAAAAACTGCACCTACCCCTAAACCAACCACTAGTAAATCCGGCAAGTCATCAGCCAGCAACACGGTCATCGAGTTGCCGGCTCGCTCGGATGAGGTGAAAGGCATAGACTCCTTCATGGCCGTAATCACCAAATTAACGTACTCTATAAATAAAGCCGTCAATGAGGGAAAAAGTGTAACAGCCAACAACAAGCGACTCATTGCGGCAGCGGCGCAAGAGATCCAGAGAACTGCGCAAGCGCTGGTCAAGATCAATGAGGCCGAGCCCGCTACAGTGCCCCCGACTGCTGAAACTCTCCCGGATCAGAGCTCAATTGTCTCTGTAATCCGTGAGAGCATTCGCGAGGAGCTAAAAGCGATGTTGCCCGCCTCAGTACCCGCTCCGCCAATACTCACCAAATCCTTCGCCGCGGCCGTGTCGGCGCCGCCTCCACCCAAGCTCTCTCCCCCTGCGCGTACACTGCCTTCGATCATCGTGAAGGCCAAGGAAACCGGTGACAAGCAGCCGGTGGTGTACGATGAGTGGAAGAAAAATATATCTTTCCGTAGCACTACCTATGCTCCCTCAAAAGTGAAATCTTTGCGCCAAAATATGTTAAAAGTTGAGTTCGACACCGCCGAACAGCGCAACGAGGTGTTGCAAAAAGTCAACAACATCCCCGGTATTGTCGCAGAGGAGTCTAAACTCCGCCGACCCCTCATCATCCTAAAGGGAGTCAGCAAGGAGATACAGAGAGAGGAATTGGTGGACATTGTGAGCCACCAAAATCAAATCCCACCTGAGGACATTCGACTTTGCTTTCTCCTCAAAAATCGGAATGACCGCTTCTTCAATGCGGTGCTAGAAGTTGCTCCGGCGATCCGGCGCAGGTTAGTTGAAGGCGAGCGTGCGAACGTGGAGCACCAGCGGGTGCACGTGGCGGACTTCAGCCGCTTCGTGCAATGTTATAAGTGCCTGCAGTTCGGGCACACGAACAACAAATGCACCGCCGAGTTCTACCCGTGCGCCCACTGTGGCTCCACTGCACACCACATCAACTCTTGCCCCGACCGTGCCGACCCCAGCAAAAAATGTTGCTTTAACTGCAAGTCATTACGCAGCGCTAACACCAACCACACAGCCACAGACAACAAAAATTGCCCCAGAATAGTTAATGCCATTAAAGCCCTACAAGGAAGTACCGACTATGGTTATTAATCACAAACTAAAAATAATCCAGTGCAACCTTCAGCGCTCATACGTTTCACAGCAGGAGTTTTTTAGGTACTTCCACCTAAACTCCTACGATGTGGCTCTTATCTCTGAACCGTATGTTGGTACTTCCTTGGAGGTGAAACCGCCTCCGGGCATCACAATCTACCAGTTCCCAATGGGATCTCGAGTTAAAGCGTGCATAGCAACTACGTCAAAAGCGGCCGCCCTTGGAGTTACGCAACTATCCACGGCAAACTTTGCAGTTATCAGAGTCAGCCTGGGGCTGAACAACTTAGAAATCGCTTCTCTTTACATCGAGCCTAACGTCGATAATGACGACACCATTGGCAAATTGAACCGGTTTCTTCAAACACCTGGCTCCGCCTGGAGACTAGTCGGCGGCGACGCCAACGGCAGTCACCAGGAGTGGGGAGAATGTTCTGCAAATTCTCGCGGGGAGGACCTCGTTGCGGTTATGGCATCGCACAACATGTCAGTCTGCAACGTGGGTCACGACCCTACCTTTGAAGCCATTCGCCACGGCGCTCACTGTTCCTCGATAGTTGACGTCACCTATTCATCTCAGTATCTGGCGGATGCGGTACACAACTGGCGAGTTAATCGCGACGCATGCCCATCATCTGACCATAATGCTGTAGACTATGAGATATTCACCTCGTGCAAACCTGACAAGCCGAAACGCAGCACTACATTCAGATTCTCGACGTATCGAGCCGATTGGGCTAAATTCCGAGAAAAACTCAACGAGAGACTGGAACCTCTTGTCGCACAGACCGATTTTAGCTCTCTCACTAACGCTGGCCTCGATCGTGTGGTTGACCGCCTAACTGCAATCGTGCAGGGAACGTGCTATAGCGTGCTTCCCCGCAAACCGGGTTCCAAATTCTACAACCCGTGGTGGTCCGACGAGTTAGAACAGCGAAAGAAGGAGTGCATCAGACTTCATCATCGCCTTCATGATCTCAAAAAAGCAAAGAGACCCCTCGATGAGGCCATCAAAGCATATCGGGAAGTGAAGCAAGAGTACGCTCGGACTCTCTCTAAAACATCTACAGAGCACTTTCGACAATTTTGTGAGGCGCAGGGCAAAGAGGACGTTTGGGCCGTTACCAATCGGATAATCAAAGAGTCCCCATTGAGAAGACCCCCACAAACCCTCAAATGCGACGGGATATTCACTGATAGCGGACCCAACACGGCCTCTGCGCTCCTCAAACACTTCTACCCTGACGACACTCCGGACAGCTCGGATCAACAAAGACTGATGCGCGACGCAATGAACAACCTGCCCAACTCTGAGGACGATTTACCTTTCTCAGTAGCTGAAATAAGAGAGCAATTTTCTCACGCCAACCCGAAGAAGGCTCCTGGAGCAGACCACCTGACAGCGGACATTTGCGGTGCAGTTTTTGAGGCCCAACCTGAGTTTTTGACAGCCCTATACAATAAGTGCCTACAGATTGGATACTTTCCAAAATCCTGGAAGCAAGCGGTTGTCAAAATCTTGCCAAAACCCGGCAAAATCGAAATGGACTCGCTCAGCTCATATAGACCTATCGGACTTATCTGCGTGTTCGGGAAGATACTGGAAAGGTTGATCGTCAAGAGAATTATATATAAAGCAGAATGCGACAACTCTCTAAGCGAAAGGCAGTACGGCTTCAGAGAGCAAGTCTCCACGACTGACGCCCTTGAAAAGGCCATAGAGACCATAAAAACAGCTAAATCCAAGGGTCTTCAGGTTGTTGCAATATCGCTAGATATCAAGGCCGCGTTTGACAACGCGTGGTGGCCTGCGTTATTCGCGCGCCTCAAGCACGTCAATTGCCCGAAGAACTTCTATCGCCTCGTCCAGAATTATGTTTCGGATAGGGTCGTAACGCTGGACTACGCCAACAGCACAGCATCTAAAATGATGACTAAAGGTTGCGTTCAAGGCTCAGCTTGCGGCCCGGTGTTCTGGAACATGATCCTGGACGAGTTGCTCTCCATGCCACTACCACAGGGCACACACATACAGGCCTTTGCGGATGATGTTTTGCTGATAGTGGAGGGCGCGACGTGCGAAGAGGTAGAAGCAGTCGCCTCCACCAGCCTCGACCTCATTAGCTCTTGGGGTGAAAGCGTCAAACTCATGTTTGGTCCGGACAAAACCCAATCCATCTCATTTACACAAAAAACCAAAACGGCAATTATTAAAATGCGTAATACTATAATACCGTTAACTGATCAAATAAAAATCCTGGGAGTTATTATAGATTCAAAATTAAATTTTATCCAACATGTCAACTACGTTATCAGGAAGGCCAGTAAAATATTCAAAAATTTATGCAAATTTGTCCGGCCAACTTGGGGCGTTCACCCCGAGAATGTAGAGTGTATCTATCGACAAGTCATCGTCCCAATAATCACATATGCAGCAGGCATCTGGGGCACGGCTACCAAATTCTACTCCGTGCGTCGAGCCCTCAGATCCTTCCAAAGGAGCTTTGCCATTAGGGCAATCCGCGGCTTCCACACCATCTCGGCGGTCGCAGCCCTGGCTATAGCTCAATTCCCCCCACTCCATCTTGTAATAGACGAGTCTCTCGAAATCCACAGGACCAAAAAGACAGGAATATGTCAGGAATTACCAGATGACATAGCACTGTACTCAAAGACCAAAGTAAGAGGCCTTTTACACCCGGCCAAACGAGTCACCATTACCTATGACGAAGCGACAACGCAAGAGGACACCACTGCACTTATTAATCCTGATGCCCCTAATATTTTCACCGACGGCAGTAAAAAGGAAGACGGGCAGGCGGGGGCTTCGTTTGTGGTAATGATGGAAGGACAGCGACCCGTAATCAAGAAATTTAAACTGTGCCGCACCGCCTCAGTATTTATGTGCGAGCTATTCGCCATAGCCGAAGCCCTCAAGTGGCTCACAAACACAAATATTAACTTCACCGAAGCTCTTGTCTTCTCCGACTCTCTATCATCCCTCAAGGCTATTCAAGACCGCAGCAACACCGATCCACTAGTAAACCAAATCCACCACCTCATCTCCTTTCTCTCCTCCATCCATATTATAGTTAAATTCGTCTGGTCCAAGGCTCATGTTGGCATAGTGGGAAATGAGATAGCAGATGCTGCGGCTAAGGAGGCCGCTGAGAAGAAAACCGCAACTCTGCTAAATCACTTCCCGCTCTCACACGCCAAGCGACTCCTGCGCCAGCGCACTCTGGACGCTTGGCAGTGCGAATACGAGTCGGCCCCACAAGGGTCTGTAACAAAAACCTTCTTCCCATCTATCTTTGCAATAGCCCAATTCCGACAGTACATCAAACCCTCGTTCTCAGTCACTCAAATTTTATCAGGACATGGATATCATAAGACATACCTACACAAGTATAAAATCACTGAGGACGATCGTTGTCCTTGCGACGACGCGACTCCTCAGGACGTCCACCACCTTCTCAAATCCTGCCCAATATTCCGTAGTCACCGAGAAAAATATATAATGACATGCCTTAATAAAAACTTAGAACCATTTAACATGAACACTGTACACAAATCTGAAGACGCCATAAAATATTTAGTAGAACATATAAACCATATAGTAAATCACTTAAAACGGATCAACGGCACCTAGTAATGCAAACAATATAGTTCAAAAATTTTTTATAGCGACGACGTGGCATCTGTATCAAATAGCAGATGCCCATCAACGCTACTCTCTCGCCACCAACATATAGTATACTCAATCGTACAAATATGCTCTTAACAGATAAATTTTAGTATACAAAAAAAAAAAAAAAAAAAAAAAAAACCTAACCTAACCTAACCTAACCTAACCTAACCTAACCTAACCTAACCTAACCTAACCTAACCTAACCTAACCTAACCTAACCTAACCTAACCTAACCTAACCTAACCTAACCTAACCTAACCTAACCTAACCTAACCTAACCTAACCACCCATCTCTTGCGTGTCCATACCCAATTGTGATACACCAATCTCTTCGTCTCGACGCGGCCATCTATCCTGCACATTCGTTGTCTCCATTCCCGTTTGTTTTTGGTACTTTTTCGGCGTTTTTCTTTTCTAACGGTTTTTTCGCTATTTCTATACCTACTTCCCTCCCAAAACTTCATTTTTCCCTCCGAACTCCCTCTTTTTACTTCCGAATATCATTCCTGCTGCCTATCCCTTCATTTTGCGCCATTCCCCGTTAAAATCCGCGAAAAATTCGCCCCCCCGCCCACCCTTGTTTTCTCAGCTAGGTAAACTCCGCTCGCCGACGTAATTTCAAACCGTAAATCGACTTTTTTCTTCTGATATTTTTCTTTCTTCCGACTATTGTATTTTGTTTGTCTGGTCCTAAAATTAGTTTCTGAATTGCTTTCATCCTTCCAGAAGCCACAGTTTTAATTTTACAGCTTGTCTTAGTTTCTCAAATTTCGGTAAATTTTTAGTCCCTTACTGACGAGACCATGGTGCTCACCCGGTCTCCCACCCGGAAGGAGGCGACTAATCGCCCCCCTCCTCCACCCCCCATACCACCTCCACCTTCTTCTCCACCGGTACCTAGCCATCGCCCAAATTTTGACTTTCCATACAGCGAGCCATCGGCCAGTGACGTTGACGATCTTCTGCGCCTTTTCCATGACGACGACTCTCAGGTGGCTTCCGAATCGGACATGCCATGTCTCCGATACATGTCCGACTCCGAGATAACCAATGATACCCCTAGCAGCCCCGTAAGGCAACCTGACTACCCCGCTATTGTGACAGTGGCTGATGTGCACAGTCAGCCCGATAAGGGCCATCCCCGTCCTCTGCCCACCACCTCAGCCTCAACCACCAACTCCATCAATATACCAGCTGATCCCACTGTGTCTCGCACCCTAGATCCTGTCGAGGGACACAAAGCGAGCATTCAGGCTCGCGTTCAGGAGGCAATCGGCTTACTGTGCGCATCAAAAAGCGTCACTAAAAAGCAACGTCAGGAGGTCACCCAAATACTCACTGACATTGGCGTGCAAACCAGCGCCTTCGTGGGCACCATCAACAGGTGCTGCACATGCGTCCCCAATCTCAAGGTCACAAAAGAGACTCAAACCGACCGAGTTCGTTCTCTCCCGTCTGAGGCATCCAACACACCCACTGACCACTCCCTCTCCGAGGCAACTGTCAACCTCATCAGAGGAACTATTCAGGAAGAAATGGGAAAGCTTAGGGCGGCCCAACTATCAACACCGATTAGCTACGCCGGCGTTGCGTCAATGGGTGTTGCTAGAGGAACCGCCCCCGCAGTCTCCACTTCTACCACTACCACTTCCACTCGCGTCGCAGCTGGCAAAAGCCACCCCCCAATCACCAAACCGGCCATGATTGTCACTCCGACGACCGAAACTACATCCAGACAGCAAACTATAGAGGCTCTCAGAGAGGGGATCAACTTCAGACAGGCTAAATACGCCCCAACCAACATCAAGGCTGTCTCAAACAACAAATTCCGCGTCGAATTTGACTGCGATCGTGACAGGGACGACGCCATCCAGCGCCTGTCGACCTCAAACAAAATCGCAGCGGAGCCGGCGCGGAAACTGTCACCTATGCTCATTCTGAAGGGTGTCCCGAAGGAAATTCCTTCCGATCAATTAAGGGACATAATCGCCGAGCAAAACAGCGACCTCACTCCCCTCATTGAAAGCCCCCAGGATTTGCGTCTACGCTTCTTGCGAAATAACCGCAATCCGAAATTGTACAATGCAGTGTTCATAGCAAGCCCCAGGGTGTGGCGAGCGGCCACCGCAGCCGGAAGGGTCTGCATTGACTACCTTAGGGTTCACATTAGTGACTTCTCCCCGTTCCTGCAATGTTTCAAGTGCCTGCAATTTGGACACACCCAAGCGAAATGCACCGCAACCGAACCAGCCCCATGCGCCTATTGCGCCCTAAACGGTCACACGGTCAAGGACTGCCCCTCGGCGGCCAAAAAAGGAGAACCCAGATGCACCAATTGTGTCTCCCATAACAACAAGTTTAAAGCAAACGTGTCGGTAACGCACCAAGCGATTTCAGCGGAATGCCCGAGGCTGCGAGCCATGAGGGATAGAATCCTGGACCGTGTTGACTACGGATAGTGTGGATATCAATTATAGGGATATAATTTAATATAGTATAATATAATATAATATAATGTGTAATAAATAAACAGTATATATATACAAATAAATATAATAAACAAGTTGTGACTTCTAAACAAAATAAGGAAAGCATTGGCCAACTGGTTTGATTTGTATCAAATGGCAAACAAACCAGGAGGCTGCCTAACATGTTTCATAAAATTCAATTTCATTTATTACCATAATATAAATAATATAATATAAACATATCTGAATAAATAAAAAATTTATTTGTGACTTCTAACAAGCAAAGCACTGGCCAACTGGTTTGATTTGTATCAAACGGCAAACAAACCAGGAGGCTGTCTCAATAATTTAAAATAGATGTGTCATTGAAATCAAGTTAATTTATTATTGTAATATATATAATAGTATATAAATATGTATAAATATTTCAAAAACCATTTGTGTCTGAATAAGTAAAACAAGGGCCAACTAGTTTGATTCGTATCAAATCGCGAACAAACTAGAAGGCCTTTTAAAGACTTAAAAAACAAATGTGACACAACAGCCTAAAGTCTAAACAAATAAAATTAAAAAAAAAAAAAAAAAAAAAAACCTAACCTAACCTAACCTAACCTAACCTAACCTAACCTAACCTAACCTAACCTAACCTAACCTAACCTAACCTAACCTAACCTAACCTAACCTAACCTAACCTAACCTAACCTAACCTAACCTAACCTAACCTAACCACCCCGTCATTTTGAGCCATCCCCGGACAAAATACGCGAAAAATTCGCCCCCCCGCCCACCCTAGTTTCATCAGCCAGGTAGGGACCGCTCGCCGACGTAAGTCGAAAACGAAAATCGACTTTTTTCCTTAGGGAATTTTTTCGTTTTCGGCTATTGCTTAGTGTTGGTCCCGTCCTAAAATTAGTCTCTAAGTTGATTTTATCTGTCTAGAAGTCATAGTTTATTTACACAGTCAGTTTTTGTTCTACGAATTTTGGTGAATTCCCAAAGTCTACCGACGAGACCATGGGGCTCACCCGGTCTCCGACTCGTAAGGAGGCGACCACTCGACCTCCTCCTGCACCCCCCAACCGCCCTTCGCGGTCTTCCTCACCAGTGGCAGGCAATTCCAGGGCCTCCCCAACTACGGCTAGCCCCCCCGAACGCACTCGACCGTACATAGCGCCCATAAGTGAGATGGATGAGGAGGATCTCTTAACCCCCAGCGTAGACTTCCAATTATCCCCCGAACCAGACATGCCCCACCTTCGGTACATGTCTGACACTGAAACACCCGAAGTGAGTGACGTCACTGCCTCCTCCTCACAAACGTCCACCAAAGCTGTGCCCCCACCCCCTCGTAAACCTACCGCAACCAAGACCAGCAAATCCTCCAGTATGGTGATCGAACTACCCGCTCGTTTCGAGGACGTGAAGAGTCTCGACTCCTTCATGGCGGTAGTCACCAAACTGACGTACACCATCAACAAGGCCGTTAATGAGGGGAAAAGCGTTACTGCTACCAACAAGCGGCTCATTGCGGCCGCGGCCCAAGAGATCCAAAAATCTGCTCAGGCGCTGGTTAAGGTCAACGAGGCCGAACCAGCCACAGTTCCTCCGAGTGCCGAGGTTCTCCCGGACAAGAGCTCACTAGTCTCGGTCATTCGGGAATGCATTCGCGAGGAACTCAAAGCAATGTCACCGGCTCCCACCACCACCATTACCCCTTCCCCACCAGTGCCTACCAAATCTTTTGCCGCGGCCGTGGCGTCGTCACCCTTCCCGAAACTCCCTACTCCCCCGTCGCGCACCCTACCTTCCATTATCGTCAAGGCCAAGGAGGCCGGCGATAAGCAACCGGTGGTGCTCGACGAATGGAAGAAGAAAATCTCGTTCCGCAATACCACCTTTGCTCCATCCAAAGTTAAGCCCCTGCGCCAAAATATGTTGAAGGTAGAGTTTGACACTATAGAGCAACGTAACGAGGTGTTGCATAAAGTGAATAACGTCCCAAGCATAGTTGCCGAAGAAGCCAAACCCCGTCGCCCCCTCATCATCCTTAAGGGAGTCAGCAAAGACATCCAAAGAGAGGAACTGGTCGACATTGTGAGCCACCAAAATCAAGTCTCCAAGGAGGATATCCGCCTCTGTTTTCTCCTTAAGAACCGTAGTGAGCGGTACTTCAACGCGGTGTTGGAGGTCGCCCCGTCGATCCGGCGCAGGCTGGTGGATGGGGAGCGCGTTAATGTGGACCACCAGAGGGTGCATGTGGCGGACTTCAGCCGATTTGTGCAGTGCTATAAATGCCTGCAATTCGGGCACACCAATAACAAGTGCACCGCTGAATGTCAACCGTGTGCCCACTGTGGCTCCACCGCACATAATATCAGCTCGTGCCCCGACCGTGCAGACCCCAACAAAAAGTGCTGCTATAATTGTAAAGCTTTGCGAGGCACCAACACCAACCACTCCGCCACTGACAACCAATTATGCCCCAGGATCGTAAATGCAATCAGATCTTTACAAGAGAGCACCGACTATGGGTACTAATCATACGTTGGTGCCTCTTTAGTGATTAAACCTCTTCAAGCATAATATTTATCAGTTCCTACCACAATAGCCGGAAAAGATTTACAATGATGTGCATAAATACAAAACAGACTTTTAACGTAAACTTGTCTTCCGAAATTTCAAAGATGCAGCAAGATATATCACAGATCATAGATCAAATATCATATAGTAGTTTACATAGTAGTTTAATGCAGATAAATGGCACCCATTAACCAACCATAAAATATTTCACAGAGCATGCAATAATTCCAAATATATTCTCTAATTTAAGCAAAAATAGTACAATATATGTAACATATTTAACTCCACGCATAATAGCAAAGATGTAAACCTGTATCAAATAGCAGGTGCCCATCGGCGCGACTTGTGTTTTCAATAAACCTGAAAAACCCAATCGTATAACATATTACCAACATAATGCTTAAGCATATCAAAAAAAAAAAAAAAAAAACCTAACCTAACCTAACCTAACCTAACCTAACCTAACCTAACCCAGTTGCGCTCTGGCCGCTGTACCGAGCGTCACGAAATCTAACCGCTCCGCGCTCAAAAATAACTAAAAAAGTCGTTTTTAATAGAAAATAACAAGTGTGATATATCGTTGGATTCGTGCTGACGTGAACAAGCAAATGGTGAAAGAATTTTGAAAATCGGACGAGAAATAAATAAAATAATTGAAGATAAAGTTTCGGGCTAGACGCCTCATCGCGTTTCGTCGCCCCAATCTTTCGATTAATATCGGTGACTTCGCGAACTGAAACTGCAGAAGTGTAGACGGTGACAGTGACCTTACCTGGACGGAACCACAAAACCCTGAGGCCAAGGACGCTGACACGGCGAGACGGTTTGTTCGAGCCCTCGAGACACCAAATTTTTCCCCGGCTAACAGCTCGGTTACCTGTTGCACCACATAACTGAGATTTGAACCCTATAAGAGCTGATAGATAAACAATCCAGTGGAACATTTACCAGGGTCCGGCTGCATCCAGAAGACAGGCTACAGAGGTCGGGAAGCGAGGGGACTGACTGAGTCGGACGTTGAGAGGCGTTTTTCGGCGAATCGGTGGATCAGAGTGAGAAGCAGCATACGCCGACCTGTGAGAGACCGGTTGAGGGCCCTACCTTCCAAAAATCATAAAGATCGGGGCAAGGGTTTGGCGTCCAGATCGAAAAAAGGGCTCAGCCAATCAGAAGTTTTTCAGCAGTTGCCGCTGAACCCGCGGGATCTGCGCGCCGGGCATACCGGCATTCGATGAGTCGGCTGGTGACGAAGAAGTACATACCTGGATCAACGCACTAGGACATCCCGTTGGACAGCAGCGTGACTTTTTCTACCCGGAATCGCAGAGCGGCGACTTCGTGGAGGTGAAACCGGACCTGGAAGCAAGGAAATTCTCTTAAAAAATATACATTTGAGGGATTGTTTACTCCTCTGTCGCTCATAAAAATTTGGGACAGTTTGGGCTAGTAAATTTTAAAATACAAATTATTTTCTCTTCAAGCTCCCAAATCAGATCACATTTTACGTAATTTCAAATCCAAAATTGACTTCTTAAATTCGGCCCTTTTCAAAATTTTAAATCGATCATCCTGGTAAGGTGTGTGGGAAAATCGATCCTAAGCGGTTTCCCGAACTCCAAACCCTTTCTAACATCCCTTAGTTAACAAATAAAAATTAAAAACCATAAGTAGTCAATTCCGGACCATTGGCTTTAAGTCTTTTCCAAAAAATTTTCAGATACAATCATAAAACAGTTTGGAGTGAACCACCCCTTAAATTCACCCCTTAAACCAAGGAAACCAACTTAAATTGTAGTCGACAAAAGTGTAAACAAAGGAGAAACCGGCTGTTCTATGTACTAAGTATTTATTGATGTGTATAAAATTTGTTGAATATAGTAAGAGTAACATAATACCAAAGCAATTTCAAACTACAAAAGCTGAAAGGTCCATAGTTTTTAAGAAAAGAGCCAAATAATCCATACCCATAATAGGCCTAGACCGCATAAATAAGTTGGTAACGCGAGAGTGGAGTGGGAACGGCAGGTGGCTACCGACCCATTACGTGTTGCGGTGCGCATCAATTGGAACTTATATAGACTACACGGGCATACGATCCGTGTATTGTGGCCTTGGCGGTTACAATATACTGATCTAACATCTGTTGGATAAGCTTTTTTGTATTCACCAACTCGCAACACATACTCCCCGAACATATAAAATAAATAAAATAATAAATTATACATACGACACACAATAAAATTTTACTAAAACATACACAAACATACATGAACAAATCTAGCGAACTGAAATATACATAATATACATTTTATAAATTAGATAGACAGGTAAATCAATAGAAGTAGTACTGAACTATCGAAGTTCAGTGGATATCAAAACCATACGTAGTGGGTCGGGTGCGGCCGTCGTCCGCTCCGCAGGTCACGCCTCCTTGTGACGTAACAGACCGCATTCCGCGAGCCTATTGTTCTCGGCTCGCTGTGGAATGCTGTTGTTGACATCGGAGTGCGTCGAACTGCGTAGGTACGTTGCGGGGTATACAGAGCCCAACAAATTCAAATAAAGAGTCTTAGCGCGACTTGACGTACTGTATTGTGTGGTATATTGTTTTATATTGATTATACTGACTTACTTTATTGTTATTATACCACAATACATTAATTAAACTAGAATAAGAATATAGTTTTAACAAATAGATGCTTACTAAAAACTAAAGGACTGCATCTGCCCGGTACAGTACAGTGCTAGTTAGGTTAAGTATTTTAATTGAAATTTATTGACTTATATACTTTTATACCCCTTAATTAACACGATATTGTAAAATATATTTTAATACTTAACCCTTGACCTTTTAAATTATTATCATTATTTTATATTAATTATACAACTTTTACAAACTTACATTTTAAAATCATGACGCTGCGAACGCCAAAGTCAGCAACTTTTAAAAAATCACTGACCTGCCAGGAGACGTTCCAAATTTCGCCTACACAACTGAGTAGTCGGAGCAGCTCACCGTCGGACTCCCCCGTCAGACCATCCTCGGAGAAAGAATGGGCAACCCCCGGAACACGGAGCAAATATATCCAGTGTTACCCGAAGACGCCGCTCCTGAGGGAAGAACACAGGCGTAAGATCCTGACGGATGAGGACAGAAACACGCTGTGTGGATCCATCAGAGACATTCTCGAAGAAGTGATGATGGATATCGAATCTGCACTGCGGTTGAAGAGAACAACTAAAGATTCTGTCCTCAAAAAGATCAGGGAGGCCGACGATCTGGTGTGCGACCTGGCTGCATGCCAGGACCTTAAAAATATGACACCAGGACAGCGACCCAGTGTAAGGACGCAGACCTCCCCTCCGCCTCCTCCTCCCCCTGTACCTCAAGATGAAAAGAAGATTGGCAATATAGAAAACTATTTGAGGGCGCTGGTCGACCGAGTAGAAGAGAACTCCAGGACCCTACAGGAACTGAAGGGATCGATCGGCCAGCGGTCTGAAGTAGGAAGTAGTACTAGTATGCAGGCCCCAACCTATGCTCAGGTTGTGGCTAAGGCGATGGAACCACCCGCCACCTTACACTCCGTAATTGTTGATGACAAGGAGGGAGTGGAAACAGGTGACGAGGTGTTGGATCGTATAAGAGAAGTAACGGAAAACGGCAATGACTGGATACGGATAGAGAGGATACGGAAAACGAAGGATAGGAAGGTCATAATTAGTTGTAAGACAAAAGAGGGCAGGGAGAAACTAAAAGATAAAATTAACAACATAACCAAATTACAAGTGAGGGATATAGAAAACAAAAATCCCCTCCTAATATTAAGAAATGTACTAACAAAAAATAAAAATGAACAGATAACAGAGAAACTTTTGCAACAGAATTCCAAATTGTTTAAAGATCATAAGGAGGAGGATAAACAAATCCAAATCAAATTTAGAAAGAAGGCCAGAAATCCCTTGCTGGAGCACATTGTAATGAGCGTTTCTACCAAGATGTGGCAAACAGTGGTCGGGGCCGGCTCAGTGCGCATCGACATGCAGCGGATCCAGGCGGAAGACTATTCTCCGCTGGTCCAGTGTTCGATGTGCCTGGGTTACGGCCACGGCAGGCGCCACTGTAAGGAGAAGGCGGAGCGGTGCTGCCATTGTGGTGGTGAACACCAGCGGTCGGTGTGTCAGGGCTGGATGGCGGGAGCCGTCCCATCGTGCCTGAACTGCCGGGCAGACAGAAGTGAGGTGAGCTATGACCACAATGCTTTTAGCTCTGCCTGTCGGGTCAGGCAAAGGTGGGAGGCTCTCGCCAGATCCAGGATTGCATACGCGTAGATATGGACTTGCGGCTTCCCGGGCGTGCAGTGGCACCCCTATTGCCAAGTTAATCAATCATTGTATTAAACAAAGCAATAATACTAGGCTTGCTGCTGCACGTGCGTGGAGACGTCAGACTCAGTCTACGCAAACAACTAAACATATGTGGCTCCGAATCAGAAGATAATAAATATCAACTGAAACGGAGGCACGTCATTGATTATGCAATAAAACTTTATGCTTCAGAGTTGTAATTGAGATGGCTTTGGTGTATTAGGTATTAGATAGTAATAAATAAATATGACAACTGATAAGATAGTAAAAAGTAAAAATGACAACTGTTATGAAAACATAATTTATTAATAGACTAGTTCTATAAATATTATATAAGTATGATAAAAATTTTATTAATAATTCTTTGTAGTGTTAATGACTGAAGAAGTATCACTGATAATTAATAAATATACTGATGATTAATAATAATGTAATTATTTGAATTAGCAAATCGTGAATTAAAAATCACGTATGTAATTGATTAATGTTTTAAACAGTAATTGTTAATAAATAAATAAATAAAACAAAGAGTGAATATCACATAAATAAGATCATGCTCACTGACAAGAAATGCAAATGTCTTGATAGAAATCATGTTGTTGCCAGTACTTACTAGGTACAAAAAAAAGTAGACAGAGTTAAGCTAGTATATAAATGTAAATAATTATAATTAAAACAAAGAGATATGAAAACTTTAAGAGAGAAATACACTAAATAGACAATAAAGAATATGTAACTAATTAAGAAGCAAAATGCATAATATAAGACTACTTTAAAGTAATGACACTGTACTATAAATATTGTAACATAGATAAATGACTTTAGTTATTGAAACAAAATATAGTAAATAAATACTTAAGTATATTAGTATAAGCAGACTAATAGAAGTACAACGTCATGTAATAGTTTTCACATAAAATGTAAAAAACTCTGTTTAAAAATGTCTCTGTAACCTTGCAGAGAGATTCTGGCAATAAACTCCCCCTGGGTGTGGTGTAACACCTGGGGGAAAACTTAAAAAAAAAAAAAAAAAAAAAAACCTAACCTAACCTAACCTAACCTAACCTAACCTAACCTAACCTAACCTAACCTAACCTAACCTAACCTAACCTAACCTAACCTAACCTAACCTAACCTAACCTAACCTAACCTAACCTAACCTAACCTAACCTAACCTAACCTAACCTAACCTAACCTAACCTAACCTAACCTAACCTAACCTAACCTAACCTAACCTAACCTAACCTAACCTAACCTAACCTAACCTAACCTAACCTAACCTAACCTAACCTAACCTAACCTAACCTAACCTAACCTAACCTAACCTAACCTAACCTAACCTAACCTAACCTAACCTAACCTAACCTAACCTAACCTAACCTAACCATCCCATCTTTTGTGTGTCCACCCCTACTTGTGATACCTTGATCTCTTCGTCTTAACGCCGCCATCAGTTCTGCATACCAGCTTTCTCCATCCCGCCGAATTTTTCATACTATTTTGTCATTTTTCTTCTTTAACGGTTTTTCTTCCATCCAAATACTCATTTTTGTCCATAGACCAAATTTTTCTTCCGAACCTACCCCTAATTACTTCTGATTAGTGTTCCGGCTGCCTACCCCGTCATTTTAAGCCATTCCCGGACAAAATACGCGAAGAATTCGCTAAGTTTTTCGTAATTTAGTAGTTTCAGATCTCAAAAAACACACATTTTCGTCGATATCTCAAATTTGTTCTATCAAAAATAGTCTAGTAGTTTCTGTCTATCATCCCCCTCGTCATCCCGCTTCTTTTGACACCCAAATTGTTAGAATCCGTCCAATAGTTATTTAATTATCAATTTTTTTCGTTTTTTAAATACCTACCGAGGTTACCTTATACCTCGCACCCATACATCGGCATCCCATCTTTTGTGTGTCCACCCCTACTTGTGATACCTTGATCTCTTCGTCTTAACGCCGCCATCAGTTCTGCATACCAGCTTTCTCCATCCCGCCGAATTTTTCATACTATTTTGTCATTTTTCTTCTTTAACGGTTTTTCTTCCATCCAAATACTCATTTTTGTCCATAGACCAAATTTTTCTTCCGAACCTACCCCTAATTACTTCTGATTAGTGTTCCGGCTGCCTACCCCGTCATTTTAAGCCATTCCCGGACAAAATACGCGAAAAATTCGCCCCCCCGCCCACCCTAGTTTCATCAGGTAGGTAAATTCTGCTCGCCGACGTAAGTCGAAACCAAAAATCCACTTTTTTCCCTCGTATTTTTTCTTTCTTCCGATTAGTTCATAGTGTTCTTCTGGTCCCAAAAATAGTATTTCAATAGATAACACCCTCTTAGAAGCAATAGTTTAATTATATAGTTGGATTTTGATTGACATATTTTATTAAAGTTCAATAGTTTACTGACGAGACCATGGGGCTCACCCGGTCTCCGACTCGTAAGGAGGCGACCACTCGACCTCCTCCTGCACCCCCCAACCGCCCTTCGCGGTCTTCCTCACCAGTGGCAGGCAATTCCAGGGCCTCCCCAACTACGGCTAGCCCCCCTGAACGCACTCGACCGTACATAGCGCCCATAAGTGAGATGGATGAGGAGGATCTCTTAACTCCTAGTGTAGAGCTCCAATTTTCCCCCGAATCAGACATGCCCCAACTTCGGTACATGTCTGACACCGAAACACCCGAAGTGAGCGACGCTACTGCCTCCTCACAAGCTCCCGCCAAAGTTGTGCCCGCTCGTAAAACTGCAACCAAGTCCAGCAAATCTTCTAGCGCAATGATCATAGAACTACCTGCCCGTTCTGAAGATGTGAAAAGTATTGACACCTTCATGGCGGTAGTTACAAAGCTCACGTACACCATCAACAAAGCAGTTAACGAAGGAAAGAGCGTCACTGCCACCAACAAGCGGCTCATTGCGGCTGCGGCGCAGGAGATACAGAGATCTGCGCAGGCGTTGGTAAAGGTCAAGGAGACCGGGCCAACGGTCGCGATTGCGCCGACTCCTCCGACTCCGGAGATCCTCCCGGACCAGAGCACACTGCTCTCTATTATTCGGGAGAGTATCCGCGAGGAGCTCAAGGCCATGTCACCGACGCCAGCGCCCTCTCCACCAGCGCCTGCAAAATCCTTCGCCGCGGCCGTGGCGACGCCCTCCCCCCCTAAGAGCATTCCTCCTCCTTCGCGCACCTTGCCCTCCATCATCATCAAAGCTAAGGAGACTAGCGACAAACAAAAACAGCAGCCAGTCGTACTTGACGAGTTTAAAAAGAACATCTCATTCCGTAGAACAACATTTGCTCCCTCGAAAGTAAAGCCCTTGCGCCAGAACATGCTCAAAGTAGAGTTCGACACTAATGAGCAGCGCGACCAAATCCTCCGAAAAGTGAACAACATCCCCGGCATTGCAGCTGAAGAGTCGAAGCTCCGTCGCCCTCTCATCATCTTGAAGGGGATTAGCAAAGAGGTCCAGAGGGAGGAACTGGTGGACATCATAAGCCACCAGAACCAAATCCCCAGCGAAGAAATCCGCCTTTGCTTCCTCCTGAACAATAGAAACGAGCGCTTTTACAACGCGGTGTTGGAGGTGGCCCCGGCGATCCGGCGCAGGCTGGTCGAAGGGGAGCGTGCGAATGTGGAGCACCAGCGGGTGCACGTGGCGGATTTCAGCCGCTTCGTGCAGTGCTATAAGTGCCTGCAGTTCGGTCACACTAACAACAAGTGCACCGCAGAGTCCCACCCGTGCGCCCACTGTGGTTCCACTGAGCACCAAATTAACTCTTGCCCCGTTCGCGCCGATCCCAACAAAAGGTGTTGCTTCAACTGCAAGTCTGTGCGTAGCGCCAACACTTGCCATACTGCCACCGACAATAATTTGTGCCCTCGGATAGTCAATGCCATTAAAGCTCTTCAGGACAGCACAGACTACGGCTATTAGCAACATGTTGGCCGCCCTCGACGTAATGATGTGCCTCAAGAAGAAGGAGGAACCTGGTAATTCAGAAAATTGTTATTGTAATTTTAAATTTAACGCCTTGTCGAAATGCGAAATCGCCTCGCAAAATTCAGGATCACATTTAATTATAATAGTTACAAACGCAAATCAAAAAGCAGATCCATGGCACCTTAACATAAAACATCGCTCCAAGATAAACAGCGACGGTGGGTATCTGTATCAAATAGCAGAGACCCACCAACGCTACACTTATCACACAACAATACAGCATACCCATTTAATAAAAAATTAATTACCAAACAAATCACTTAGCATCTTAAAAAAAAAAAAAAAAAAAAAAACCTAACCTAACCTAACCTAACCTAACCTAACCTAACCTAACCTAACCTAACCTAACCTAACCTAACCTAACCTAACCTAACCTAACCTAACCTAACCTAACCTAACCTAACCTAACCTAACCTAACCTAACCTAACCTAACCTAACCTAACCTAACCTAACCTAACCGACCCATCTCTTGAGTACTTACACCAACTTGTGATACCTCAATCTCTTCGTCTCGACGCGGCCATCCATCCTGCACCCCCTTTGTTCCCGATCCTTGTGGTTTTTCATACTTTTTCGGCGTTTTTCTCTTCTAACGGTTTTTTTGCTATTTAAATACCTTTTTTCATCCCTAAACTAATTTTTTCCCTCCGAACTCCCTCTTTTTACTTCTGAATATTGTTCCTGCTGCCTATCCCCTCATTTTGCGCCATTCCCGGTAAAAATCCGACTCAATTTCACTTTGTTTTTCTTGTTTTTAGTAGTTTCAGTTATCAAAAATCACACTTTTTTCTCGGTAATTCAAATTTTTTATATCAAACCCTGTCTAATTAGTTTCTGTCTATCATTCCGTTAATTATTCCCTATCGTTAGACACCAAAATCATCAAATTCGGTTCAGTAGTTATTTAATTATAAATTTTTTTCCGTAATTTTCATAGAAACCGAGGTTACCTAATACGTGAGGTGCACAAATCGATCACCCATCTCTTGAGTACTTACACCAACTTGTGATACCTCAATCTCTTCGTCTCGACGCGGCCATCCATCCTGCACCCCCTTTGTTCCCGATCCTTGTGGTTTTTCATACTTTTTCGGCGTTTTTCTCTTCTAACGGTTTTTTTGCTATTTAAATACCTTTTTTCATCCCTAAACTAATTTTTTCCCTCCGAACTCCCTCTTTTTACTTCTGAATATTGTTCCTGCTGCCTATCCCCTCATTTTGCGCCATTCCCGGTAAAAATCCGACTCAATTTCACTTTGTTTTTCTTGTTTTTAGTAGTTTCAGTTATCAAAAATCACACTTTTTTCTCGGTAATTCAAATTTTTTATATCAAACCCTGTCTAATTAGTTTCTGTCTATCATTCCGTTAATTATTCCCTATCGTTAGACACCAAAATCATCAAATTCGGTTCAGTAGTTATTTAATTATAAATTTTTTTCCGTAATTTTCATAGAAACCGAGGTTACCTAATACGTGAGGTGCACAAATCGATCACCCATCTCTTGAGTACTTACACCAACTTGTGATACCTCAATCTCTTCGTCTCGACGCGGCCATCCATCCTGCACCCCCTTTGTTCCCGATCCTTGTGGTTTTTCATACTTTTTCGGCGTTTTTCTCTTCTAACGGTTTTTTTGCTATTTAAATACCTTTTTTCATCCCTAAACTAATTTTTTCCCTCCGAACTCCCTCTTTTTACTTCTGAATATTGTTCCTGCTGCCTATCCCCTCATTTTGCGCCATTCCCGGTAAAAATCCGACTCAATTTCACTTTGTTTTTCTTGTTTTTAGTAGTTTCAGTTATCAAAAATCACACTTTTTTCTCGGTAATTCAAATTTTTTATATCAAACCCTGTCTAATTAGTTTCTGTCTATCATTCCGTTAATTATTCCCTATCGTTAGACACCAAAATCATCAAATTCGGTTCAGTAGTTATTTAATTATAAATTTTTTTCCGTAATTTTCATAGAAACCGAGGTTACCTAATACGTGAGGTGCACAAATCGATCACCCATCTCTTGAGTACTTACACCAACTTGTGATACCTCAATCTCTTCGTCTCGACGCGGCCATCCATCCTGCACCCCCTTTGTTCCCGATCCTTGTGGTTTTTCATACTTTTTCGGCGTTTTTCTCTTCTAACGGTTTTTTTGCTATTTAAATACCTTTTTTCATCCCTAAACTAATTTTTTCCCTCCGAACTCCCTCTTTTTACTTCTGAATATTGTTCCTGCTGCCTATCCCCTCATTTTGCGCCATTCCCGGTAAAAATCCGACTCAATTTCACTTTGTTTTTCTTGTTTTTAGTAGTTTCAGTTATCAAAAATCACACTTTTTTCTCGGTAATTCAAATTTTTTATATCAAACCCTGTCTAATTAGTTTCTGTCTATCATTCCGTTAATTATTCCCTATCGTTAGACACCAAAATCATCAAATTCGGTTCAGTAGTTATTTAATTATAAATTTTTTTCCGTAATTTTCATAGAAACCGAGGTTACCTAATACGTGAGGTGCACAAATCGATCACCCATCTCTTGAGTACTTACACCAACTTGTGATACCTCAATCTCTTCGTCTCGACGCGGCCATCCATCCTGCACCCCCTTTGTTCCCGATCCTTGTGGTTTTTCATACTTTTTCGGCGTTTTTCTCTTCTAACGGTTTTTTTGCTATTTAAATACCTTTTTTCATCCCTAAACTAATTTTTTCCCTCCGAACTCCCTCTTTTTACTTCTGAATATTGTTCCTGCTGCCTATCCCCTCATTTTGCGCCATTCCCGGTAAAAATCCGACTCAATTTCACTTTGTTTTTCTTGTTTTTAGTAGTTTCAGTTATCAAAAATCACACTTTTTTCTCGGTAATTCAAATTTTTTATATCAAACCCTGTCTAATTAGTTTCTGTCTATCATTCCGTTAATTATTCCCTATCGTTAGACACCAAAATCATCAAATTCGGTTCAGTAGTTATTTAATTATAAATTTTTTTCCGTAATTTTCATAGAAACCGAGGTTACCTAATACGTGAGGTGCACAAATCGATCACCCATCTCTTGAGTACTTACACCAACTTGTGATACCTCAATCTCTTCGTCTCGACGCGGCCATCCATCCTGCACCCCCTTTGTTCCCGATCCTTGTGGTTTTTCATACTTTTTCGGCGTTTTTCTCTTCTAACGGTTTTTTTTGCTATTTAAATACCTTTTTTCATCCCTAAACTAATTTTTTCCCTCCGAACTCCCTCTTTTTACTTCTGAATATTGTTCCTGCTGCCTATCCCCTCATTTTGCGCCATTCCCGGTAAAAATCCGCGAAAAAATCGCCCCCCCGCCCACCCTGGTTTTCTCAGCTAGGTAAACACCGCTCGCCGACGTAAGTCGAAACCGCAAATCGACTTTTTCCCCTTGAACTTTTTCTATCTTTTGATTAGTGTATATTGTCTATCCGGTTCTAAAAACTATCTCTGATTAGTTCTCATCGTTCTAGAAGCAATAGTTTTAATTTAATAGCTCATTTTAGTCTCACGGATATTGGTTAATTCTTGTTGTCTACTGATTACACCATGGTGCTCACCCGGTCTCCCACCCGGAAGGAGGCGACCACTCGGCCTCCCCCTGCACCCCCCACGCCCCCTCCACCTTCTCCACCTCTACCGAGCCATTCCAGGGCCTTTTTAACAGCATCCGGCCCCTCCGACCAAGCGAACGTGTCGCCTACCAGCGAAATCGGTGCTCTGCTCACCCCAAACGTGGACCTTCATGTGTCTTCCGATTCCGAAATGCCTCGGCTGCAGTACGCGTCGGACAGCGAGTCAGCTAGCGGCTCTCAAATCAGCGCCATAAGCATAAGTAATACCCCTCAATTATCTACTTCTCAAATACCCACCAAAACTGCACCAACCTCAAAACCGACTACCGGCAAATCGAGCAAGTCCTCCAATAGTAACGCGGTCATAGAGTTGCCGGCTCACTCTGAGGAGGTGAAAGGCATAGACTCGTTCATGACCGTGATCACAAAACTGACATACACAATCAATAAGGCGGTAAACGAGGGAAAGAGCGTCACTGCCACTAATAAACGGCTCATCTCCGCGGCAGCGCAAGAGATCCAAAGAGCTGCGCAGGCCCTGGCAAGGGTCAATGAGGCCGAGCCGAAAACTGCGCCTCCTCCTCCAGCTTCAGAGATCCTCCCGGATCAGAGCTCTATTGTCTCGGTCATCCGGGAGAGCATCCGCGAGGAGCTGAAGGCCATGTTGCCGGCTCCAGCGCCCTCTCCACCGGCGCTCACTAAGTCTTTTGCCGCGGCCGTGGCGGCGCCTTCCCCAAAACGCATCCCTCCCCCTTCGCGCACCCTACCGTCAATAATAGTTAAAGCTAAAGAAGCCAGCGACAAAAAGACAGTCGTATACGACGAATGGAGAAAACATATCTCATTTCGCAACTCAACTTTTGCCCCCAACAAAGTTAAATCTCTGCGCCAAAACATGATAAAGGTCGAGTTCGACACAAATGAACAGCGCGATGAGGTCCTTCAGAAAGTTAACAGCGTACCCGGAATTGTAGCGGAAGAGTCAAAACTGCGTCGCCCTCTCATAATCCTGAAGGGAGTCAGCAAGGAGGTACAGAGGGAGGAATTGGTGGACGTGGTAAGCCACCAAAACCAAATCCCACCCGAGGACGTCCGCCTCTGCTTTCTCCTCAAAAACAGGAATGAGCGCTTTTACAATGCAGTGCTAGAAGTGGCCCCGGCGATCCGGCGTAGGTTGGTCGAGGGTGGGCGTGTCAACGTGGAGCATCAGCGGGTGCACGTGGCGGACTTCAGCCGCTTCGTGCAATGTTACAAGTGCCTGCAGTTCGGGCACACTAACAGCAAATGCACCGCAGAGTTCTACCCGTGCGCCCACTGCGGCTCCACTGCTCACCACGTTACCTCGTGCCCCGACCGTGCCAACCCTGACAAAAAGTGCTGTTATAACTGCAAATCTGTGCGTAGCGCGAACACAAACCATGCAGCCACCGACAATAAGTTATGCCCTAGAATAGTCAACGCCGTCAAATCCCTACAGGAAAGCACCGATTATGGTTACTAATAACAAACTAAAGATTATACAGTGTAACCTCCAGCGCTCTTATATTTCACAGCAGGAATTCTTTAGGTATTTTCACCTAAATTCCTATGACATCGCCTTAATTTCCGAACCATACGTGGGTGCCTCCCTCGAGGTAAAACCCCCTCCCGGTATTAACATCTACCAATTCCCAAATGGCTCGCGAGTCAAAGCTTGTATTGCAACCACGTCCAAAGTGGCGGCTATAGGAATCACGCAGCTTTCTACTGCGAATTTGGCCATAGTAAGGATTAGCCTGGGTCTCAATAACTTAAACTTGGCATCGTTCTACATTGAACCCAACGTCGATAGCAACAACACCATCGGGATGCTGGACCGATTCCTTCGGTCAGCGGACTCGTCATCTTTGCGTTTGGTTGGCGGCGATGCCAACGGTAGTCACCAAGAGTGGGGCGAGGCGTCGGCGAACTCCCGCGGGGAGGATGTTGTCGCGGTAATGGCCTCCCACAACATGGTCGCATGCAACGTGGGCCATGCCCCAACCTTCGAGGCTATCCGACATGGCGTTCACTGTTCCTCGGTGGTAGACGTCACCTACTCGTCTCAAAATATCGCGGATGCTGTACACGAATGGAAGGTCAACTGCGACGCATGTCCATCCTCCGACCACAACGCTGTAGATTATGAGCTCCATGCTACACGCAGACCGGAGAAACCCAAGAGTACCACGACTTTTAGATTTTCCACCTATAGGGCCGACTGGGACAAGTTTCGCGAGAAATTCAATGAGAGGATGGCGCTGTTGGTTGATGAAACGGAAGTCAGCTCCCTCACCTGCACTGGGCTAGACCGAGTCGTGAACCGGCTCACCGCAATCGCGCAGGACACCTGCCATAGCACCCTCCCCCGCAAACCGGGAGCGAAATTCTACAACCCCTGGTGGTCCGACGACCTAGAGAAACAGAAAAAGGAGTGTATTCGACTCCATCATCGTCTTCACGACCTTAAAAAATCCAAAAGACCTCTCGACGAAGCCATAAAACTGTATCGCGAAGCGAAGCAGGAGTATGCACGGACTCTGTCCAAAACTTCAACCGAACACTTCCGACAGTTCTGCGAGGCGCAGGGCAAGGAGGACGTTTGGGCCGTTACTAACCGCATCATCAAAGAGTCACCACTAAGAAGACCCCCACAAACTCTCAAATGTGGTGGGGTATTCACGGACAGCGCCCAAAACACAGCCTATGCGCTCCTAAATCACTTTTACCCGGACGACACCCCCGACAGCTCGAATGAACAGCGGGAGATGCGGACTGCGATGCACGACGCACCTGGCACGGAGGACGACCTACCGTTTACGGTAGCCGAGGTCCGAGAGTGTCTCTCCCTCATCAGTCCCAAAAAAGCCCCCGGAGCTGACCATCTAACATCTGACATCTGCAGCGCGGTATTCGAGGCTCAACCGGACTTCCTCACGGCTATATACAACAGATGCCTACAGATCGGCCATTTTCCGAAGATATGGAAACAAGCAACTGTCAAAATTTTGCCAAAACCAGGGAAAACCGACATGAACTCTTTGAGTTCATATAGACCCATCGGCCTAATTTGCGTATTCGGCAAAACCCTGGAAAAGCTGATAGTTAAAAGAATAATGTTCAAAGCAGAAACTGAAAACACTCTAAGCTCTAGACAGTATGGTTTCAGAGAGCAAACTTCCACAACGGATGCACTTGAAAAGGCCATACAAGTCGTGAAAGCAGCGAAATCCAACGGTCGACAAGTGGTAGCGGTTTCCTTGGACATCAAAGCTGCATTTGATAACGCATGGTGGCCTGCCCTATTCGCACGCCTGAAACATATAAAATGCCCGGACAATATCTACCGTCTCGTCCAGAATTATGTTTCGGACAGAACTGTAACGCTGGACTATGCCAATAGCATAGCATCAAAAACTATGTCAAAAGGTTGTGTCCAAGGCTCCGCCTGCGGTCCAGTGTTCTGGAATTTAATCCTGGACGAATTGCTCACCCTGCCTTTACCACAGGGCGCCCACATACAAGCCTTCGCAGACGACGTCCTGCTGATAGTGGAGGGCTCGAAACGGGAGGACGTAGAAGCCGTTACTTCCACCTGCCTGGACGCTGTCAGCTCTTGGGGTCAACGCGTGAAGCTCATGTTCGGTCCGGACAAAACTCAATCCATCTCATTCACATCACAAACCAAATCGGCTACCCTCAAAATGATGAACATCACAATCCCGCAGACCGACCACATCAAAATCCTAGGAGTCATCATAGACTCAAAGCTCAACTTTATACAGCATGTTAAGTACGTCATCAACAAAGCAACCAAAATATTTAAGAACCTTTGCAAATTCGTCCGGCCGACTTGGGGAGTTCACCCTGAGAACGTCGACTGTATATACCGCCAAGTTATTGTCCCTATAATCACGTATGCAGCAGGCATCTGGGGTTCGGCCACTAGATTCTATTCAGTGCGCCAAGCCCTCAGATCCTTTCAAAGGAACTTCGCTATTAGGGCAATACGAGGATTCCATACCATCTCGGCAGTCGCAGCGTTGGCGCTGGCTCAATTTCCTCCCCTACACTTAATCATAAATGAGACTTTTGAGATTCACCATATCAAACAGACCGGAACATGCAATGAATTGCCTGATGACATCACATTATACCCAAAATCCAAAGTCAGAGATCTCCTACACCCGGCCAACCGAGTCACCATAAAGTACGACGAAGCCACCACGCAAGAGGACACCACAGCTTTAATCAATCCAGATGCGCCCAATATTTTCACCGACGGCAGCAAGAAAGAAGACGGACAAGCAGGGGCTTCGTTCGTGGTGATGCTAGAAGGACAGCCTCCGATCATCAAGAAATTCAAGCTGAGCCGCACTGCTTCTGTTTTTATGTGTGAGCTTTATGCCATAACCGAAGCCCTCAGATGGCTCATCAATAGTGATTCCATAGAAGCTGTTATATTTTCTGACTCCCAATCTTCCCTGAAAGCCATCCAAAACCGGAGTAATACAGACCCATTAGTGAATCAAATCCACCATATGTTATCCCACCTTTCTTCCCGGCACACCAAAGTACAGTTCGTGTGGGCCAAGGCCCACGTTGGAATCGTAGGCAACGAACTAGCGGATGCTGCGGCAAAAGAAGCGGCTGAGAGGAAAACAGCAACTTTGCACAATTTCTTCCCGCTCTCCCACGCCAAAAGGCTGCTTCGGCAGCGTACCCTCGATGCCTGGCAGCAGGAATATGTGTCGGCGCCGCAAGGGGCCACCACAAAATCTTTCTTCTCATCTATTTCCGAAATAGCCGAATTCAGAAAATACATAAAAATCTCCTTCACCATCACACAAATCTTATCTGGGCACGGCTACCACAAAACTTATTTGCATAAATACCGAATCACTGAGGACGATCGTTGTCCTTGCGACGACGAGACTCCTCAGGACGTTCGCCACCTTCTAGAATTCTGCCCAATATTCTTCAGAACCCGGGAAAAATACACAATGATGTGCCTCAAAAGGAAAATCGAACCTTTTAAAATGAACACGATGACTAAATCTGAAGATGCCATCAAATACTTCACAGAACATGTAAACAATATCGTCACACACTTGAAACAAATAAATGGCACCTAAATCTACCATAATGCAAGAGATGTAGCGAAGATGTGGTACTATATAAAAACACACTTTTTTGTCGATATTTCAAATTTTTTCTATCAAAAATAGTTTAGTAGTTTCTGTCTATCATTCCCCTCGCCATCCCGCTTTTTCTGACACCCCAATCTTCACAATCCGTCCAGTAGTTTTTTAGTTATTAATTTTTTTCATTTTTTAAATACCTACCGAGGTTACCTTATACCTCGCACTCACATATCGGCATCCCATCTTTAGTGTGTCCACCCCTGCTTGTGATACCTCCATCTCTTCGTCTTGACGCCGCCATCGATTCTGCATACCAGTCGTCTCCATCCAATTGAATTTTTCATACTATTTTGTCGATTTTCTTCTGTAACGGTCCATATATAATTCAAACATCCATTTTAGTGTAAAATCCGAATTTTTTCTTCCGAACCCCCCCCAAATTACTTCTGATTAGTGTTCCGGCTGCCTACCCCATCATTTTGAGCCATCCCCGGACAAAATACGCGAAAAATTCGCTAAGTTTTTCACATTTTAGTAGTTTCAGTTATATAAAAACACACTTTTTTGTCGATATTTCAAATTTTTTCTATCAAAAATAGTTTAGTAGTTTCTGTCTATCATTCCCCTCGCCATCCCGCTTTTTCTGACACCCCAATCTTCACAATCCGTCCAGTAGTTTTTTAGTTATTAATTTTTTTCATTTTTTAAATACCTACCGAGGTTACCTTATACCTCGCACTCACATATCGGCATCCCATCTTTAGTGTGTCCACCCCTGCTTGTGATACCTCCATCTCTTCGTCTTGACGCCGCCATCGATTCTGCATACCAGTCGTCTCCATCCAATTGAATTTTTCATACTATTTTGTCGATTTTCTTCTGTAACGGTCCATATATAATTCAAACATCCATTTTAGTGTAAAATCCGAATTTTTTCTTCCGAACCCCCCCCAAATTACTTCTGATTAGTGTTCCGGCTGCCTACCCCATCATTTTGAGCCATCCCCGGACAAAATACGCGAAAAATTCGCTAAGTTTTTCACATTTTAGTAGTTTCAGTTATATAAAAACACACTTTTTTGTCGATATTTCAAATTTTTTCTATCAAAAATAGTTTAGTAGTTTCTGTCTATCATTCCCCTCGCCATCCCGCTTTTTCTGACACCCCAATCTTCACAATCCGTCCAGTAGTTTTTTAGTTATTAATTTTTTTCATTTTTTAAATACCTACCGAGGTTACCTTATACCTCGCACTCACATATCGGCATCCCATCTTTAGTGTGTCCACCCCTGCTTGTGATACCTCCATCTCTTCGTCTTGACGCCGCCATCGATTCTGCATACCAGTCGTCTCCATCCAATTGAATTTTTCATACTATTTTGTCGATTTTCTTCTGTAACGGTCCATATATAATTCAAACATCCATTTTAGTGTAAAATCCGAATTTTTTCTTCCGAACCCCCCCCAAATTACTTCTGATTAGTGTTCCGGCTGCCTACCCCATCATTTTGAGCCATCCCCGGACAAAATACGCGAAAAATTCGCCCCCCCGCCCACCCTAGATTCATCAGGCAGGTAAACACCGCTCGCCGACGTAAGTCGAAAACGAAAATCGACTTTTTTCCCTGTCGTTTTTTCTTGCTTTTGACTACTACACATTGTTCTTCCGGTCCCAAAAATAGTATTTGAATAGATTTAATCTCTTTAGAAGTAATAGTTTTAATTTACAGTCTGTTTTTTGATTTTCATTTTCATATCCTAATAAATTTCATTTATTCACCGACGAGACCATGGGGCTCACCCGGTCTCCCACCCGGAAGGAGGCGACTAATCGACCTCCCCCTGCACCCCCCAATCGCCCTTCGCGATCTTCCTCTCCCGTGCCAGGCCATTCCAGGGCCTTTGCAACTGCAACTCGCCTTTCCGAGCGCCCTCGTGTCAACATTATGCCTATTACTGAGAGTGATGATCTTGATCTTGATCTTGACATCTTAACATCCGGCTTAGACCTTCAATTTTCCGAATCAGACATGCCCCATCTTCGGTACATGTCTGACACCGAAGTAGCCAGTACACCCGAAGTGAGCGACGCTATCGCTGCCTCCTCACAATCATCCGCCAAAGTTGTGCCCGCTCGCAAACCTACAGCAACTAAGTCCACCAAATCCAGCGCAATGATCATCGAACTACCTGCCCGTTCCGAAGATGTGAAAAGTATGGACACCTTCATGGCGGTAGTTACAAAGTTAACGTACACCATCAATAAAGCAGTAAACGAAGGAAAGAGCGTCACTGCCACCAACAAGCGACTCATTGCGGCGGCGGCGCAGGAGATACAAAGATCTGCGCAGGCGTTGGTAAAGGTCAAGGAGACCGGGCCAACGGTCGCGATTGCGCCGACTCCTCCGACTCCGGAGATCCTCCCGGACCAGAGCACATTGCTCTCGATTATTCGGGAGAGTATCCGCGAGGAACTAAGGGCCATGACGCCGACGCCAGCGCCCTCTCCACCAGTGCCTGCAAAATCCTTCGCCGCGGCCGTGGCGACGCCCTCCCCCCCTAAGAGCATTCCTCCACCTTCGCGCACCTTGCCCTCCATCATCATCAAAGCAAAGGAGACTAGCGACAAACAGCAGCCAGTCGTGCTCGACGAGTTTAAGAAGAATATCTCATTCCGTAGAACAACATTCGCTCCCTCGAAGGTAAAACCCTTGCGCCAGAACATGCTCAAAGTAGAGTTCGACACCAATGAGCAGCGCGACCAAATCCTCCAAAAAGTGAACAACATCCCCGGCATTGCAGCTGAAGAGTCGAAGCTCCGTCGCCCTCTCATTATCTTGAAGGGGATTAGCAAAGAGGTCCAGAGGGAGGAACTGGTGGACATCATAAGCCACCAGAACCAAATCCCCAGCGAAGAAATCCGCCTTTGCTTCCTCTTGAACAATCGAAACGAGCGCTTTTACAACGCGGTGTTGGAGGTGGCCCCGGCGATCCGGCGCAGGCTGGTCGAGGGTGAGCGCGCGAACGTGGAGCACCAGCGGGTGCACGTGGCGGACTTCAGCCGCTTCGTGCAGTGCTATAAGTGCCTGCAGTTCGGTCACACTAACAACAAGTGCACCGCAGAGTCCCACCCGTGCGCCCACTGTGGCTCCACTGCGCACCAGGTCAACTCGTGCCCCGACCGCGCCGATCCCAACAAAAAGTGTTGCGTTAATTGCAAGGCTGTGCGCAGCGCTAACACTTGCCACTCTGCCACCGACAACAAATTGTGCCCTCGCATAGTCAACGCCATCAAAGCTCTCCAGGATAGCACCGACTATGGCTATTAGCAGCACGTTGGTCGCTCTCGATGCAATGATGTGCCCTCAGAAGAAGGAGGAGCCTTGTAATTGTGATCCAACGCCCTGTCTAAACGTGAAGTCGCTTTGCAAAATTAATATCACTTGTCAATTATAGTCACAAACCTAAATATAGCAGATCAATGGCACCCAATATTAAAAACATAGTTTTCGATAAATAGCGAAGATGGGTATCTGTATCAAATAGCAGAGACCCATCAACGCTACAATTATCAACAGTAACATCCACTATACCCATCTAATAAATGATTTATCGCCACACAAACAACTAAGCATCTTAAAAAAAAAAAAAAAAAAAAAAAAAAAAAAAAAAAAAAACCTAACCTAACCTAACCTAACCTAACCTAACCTAACCTAACCTAACCTAACCTAACCTAACCTAACCTAACCTAACCTAACCTAACCTAACCTAACCTAACCTAACCTAACCTAACCTAACCTAACCTAACCTAACCTAACCTAACCTAACCTAACCTAACCTAACCTAACCTAACCTAACCTAACCTAACCTAACCTAACCTAACCTAACCTAACCTAACCTAACCTAACCTAACCTAACCTAACCTAACCTAACCTAACCTAACCTAACCTAACCTAACCTAACCTAACCTAACCTAACCTAACCTAACCTAACCGATCCCATCTTTAGTGTGTCCACCCCTGCTTGTGATACCTCCATCTCTTCGTCTTGACGCCGCCATCGATTCTGCATACCAGTCGTCTCCATCCAATTGAATTTTTCATACTATTTTGTCGATTTTCTTCTGTAACGGTCCATACATAATTCAAACATCCATTTTAGTGTAAAATCCGAATTTTTTCTTCCGAACCCCCCCCAAATTACTTCTGATTAGTGTTCCGGCTGCCTACCCCATCATTTTGAGCCATCCCCGGACAAAATACGCGAAAAATTCGCCCCCCCGCCCACCCTTATTTCATCAGGTAGGTAAACACCGCTCGCCGACGTAAGTCGAAAACGAAAATCGACTTTTTTCCCTGTCGTTTTTTCGTGCTTTTGACTACTACACATTGTTCTTCCGGCCCCAAAAATAGTATTTGAATAGATTTAATCTCTTTAGAAGTAATAGTTTAATTTACAGTCTGTTTTTTAATTTTCATATCCTAATAAATTTCATTTATTCACCGACGAGACCATGGGGCTCACCCGGTCTCCCACCCGGAAGGAGGCGACTAATCGACCTCCCCCTGCACCCCCCAATCGCCCTTCGCGATCTTCCTCTCCCGTGCCAGGCCATTCCAGGGCCTTTGCAACTGCAACTCGCCTTTCTGAGCGCCCTCGTGTTAACATTATGCCCATTAGTGAGAGTGATGATCTTGATCTTGATCTTGACATCTTAACATCCGGCTTAGACCTTCAATTTTCCGAATCAGACATGCCCCACCTTCGGTACATGTCTGACACCGAAGTAGCCAGTACACCCGAAGTGAGTGACGCTATCGTTGCCTCCTCACAATCATCCGCCAAAGTTGTGCCCGCTCGCAAACCTACAGCAACTAAGTCCACCAAATCCAGCGCAATGATCATTGAACTACCTGCCCGTTCCGAAGATGTGAAAAGTATGGACACCTTCATGGCGGTAGTTACAAAGTTAACGTACACCATCAATAAAGCAGTAAACGAAGGAAAGAGCGTCACTGCCACCAACAAGCGGCTCATTGCGGCGGCGGCGCAGGAGATACAAAGATCTGCGCAGGCGTTGGTAAAGGTCAAGGAGACCGGGCCAACGGTCGCGATTGCGCCGACTCCTCCGACTCCGGAGATCCTCCCGGACCAGAGCACATTGCTCTCGATTATTCGGGAGAGTATCCGCGAGGAACTAAAGGCCATGACACCGACGCCAGCGCCCTCTCCACCAGTGCCTGCAAAATCCTTCGCCGCGGCCGTGGCGACGCCCTCTCCCCCTAAGAGCATTCCTCCACCTTCGCGCACCTTGCCCTCCATCATCATCAAAGCAAAGGAGACTAGCGACAAACAGCAGCCAGTCGTGCTTGACGAGTTCAAGAAGAATATCTCATTCCGTAGAACAACATTCGCTCCCTCGAAGGTAAAACCCTTGCGCCAGAACATGCTCAAAGTAGAGTTCGACACCAATGAGCAGCGCGACCAAATCCTCCAAAAAGTGAACAACATCCCCGGCATTGCAGCTGAAGAGTCGAAGCTCCGTCGCCCTCTCATTATCTTGAAGGGGATTAGCAAAGAGGTCCAGAGGGAGGAACTGGTGGACATCATAAGCCACCAGAACCAAATCCCCAGCGAAGAAATCCGCCTTTGCTTCCTCTTGAACAATCGAAACGAGCGCTTTTACAACGCGGTGTTGGAGGTGGCCCCGGCGATCCGGCGCAGGCTGGTCGAGGGTGAGCGCGCGAACGTGGAGCACCAGCGGGTCCACGTGGCGGACTTCAGCCGCTTCGTGCAGTGCTATAAGTGCCTGCAGTTCGGTCACACTAACAACAAGTGCACCGCAGAGTCCCACCCGTGCGCCCACTGTGGCTCCACTGCGCACCAGGTCAACTCGTGCCCCGACCGCGCCGATCCCAACAAAAAGTGTTGCGTTAATTGCAAGGCTGTGCGCAGCGCTAACACTTGTCACTCTGCCACCGACAACAAATTGTGCCCTCGTATAGTTAATGCCATTAAAGCATTACAAGACAGCACTGACTACGGGTATTAGTAACAAATCGTCCGCCCATGCTGCAAATATGCGCCTCAACGAGAAGGTAGAGCATTGTAATTGTAATTTTAACGCCTTTCAAAATATGGAAGACTCGCCATGTGATTACATATCACAAATTATTCAAATAGTCACAATTCTTAGTTAAAGCAGATCAATGGCGCCTAATATCAAAAAACATGGCTCTAGATAATTAGCGAAGATGGGTATCTGTATCAAATAGCAGAGACCCATCAACGCTACACTTATCAAGCATTTATAATCAGTATACCCATTTAACAAATAAACCATTGCCAAACAAACAACTTAGCATCTCAAAAAAAAAAAAAAAAAACCTAACCTAACCTAACCTAACCTAACCTAACCTAACCTAACCTAACCTAACCTAACCTAACCTAACCTAACCTAACCTAACCTAACCTAACCTAACCTAACCATCCCATCTTTTGTGTGTCCACCCCTACTTGTGATACCTTGATCTCTTCGTCTTAACGCCGCCATCAGTTCTGCATACCAGCTTTCTCCATCCCGCCGAATTTTTCATACTATTTTGTCATTTTTCTTCTTTAACGGTTTTTCTTCCATCCAAATACTCATTTTTGTCCATAGACCAAATTTTTCTTCCGAACCTACCCCTAATTACTTCTGATTAGTGTTCCGGCTGCCTACCCCGTCATTTTAAGCCATTCCCGGACAAAATACGCGAAGAATTCGCTAAGTTTTTCGTAATTTAGTAGTTTCAGATCTCAAAAAACACACATTTTCGTCGATATCTCAAATTTGTTCTATCAAAAATAGTCTAGTAGTTTCTGTCTATCATCCCCCTCGTCATCCCGCTTCTTTTGACACCCAAATTGTTAGAATCCGTCCAATAGTTATTTAATTATCAATTTTTTTCGTTTTTTAAATACCTACCGAGGTTACCTTATACCTCGCACCCATACATCGGCATCCCATCTTTTGTGTGTCCACCCCTACTTGTGATACCTTGATCTCTTCGTCTTAACGCCGCCATCAGTTCTGCATACCAGCTTTCTCCATCCCGCCGAATTTTTCATACTATTTTGTCATTTTTCTTCTTTAACGGTTTTTCTTCCATCCAAATACTCATTTTTGTCCATAGACCAAATTTTTCTTCCGAACCTACCCCTAATTACTTCTGATTAGTGTTCCGGCTGCCTACCCCGTCATTTTAAGCCATTCCCGGACAAAATACGCGAAAAATTCGCCCCCCCGCCCACCCTAGTTTCATCAGGTAGGTAAATTCTGCTCGCCGACGTAAGTCGAAACCAAAAATCCACTTTTTTCCCTCGTATTTTTTCTTTCTTCCGATTAGTTCATAGTGTTCTTCTGGTCCCAAAAATAGTATTTCAATAGATAACACCCTCTTAGAAGCAATAGTTTAATTATATAGTTGGATTTTGATTGACATATTTTATTAAAGTTCAATAGTTTACTGACGAGACCATGGGGCTCACCCGGTCTCCGACTCGTAAGGAGGCGACCACTCGACCTCCTCCTGCACCCCCCAACCGCCCTTCGCGGTCTTCCTCACCAGTGGCAGGCAATTCCAGGGCCTCCCCAACTACGGCTAGCCCCCCTGAACGCACTCGACCGTACATAGCGCCCATAAGTGAGATGGATGAGGAGGATCTCTTAACTCCTAGTGTAGACCTCCAATTTTCCCCCGAATCAGACATGCCCCAACTTCGGTACATGTCTGACACCGAAACACCCGAAGTGAGCGACGCTACTGCCTCCTCACAAGCTCCCGCCAAAGTTGTGCCCGCTCGTAAAACTGCAACCAAGTCCAGCAAATCTTCTAGCGCAATGATCATAGAACTACCTGCCCGTTCTGAAGATGTGAAAAGTATTGACACCTTCATGGCGGTAGTTACAAAGCTCACGTACATCATCAACAAAGCAGTTAACGAAGGAAAGAGCGTCACTGCCACCAACAAGCGGCTCATTGCGGCTGCGGCGCAGGAGATACAGAGATCTGCGCAGGCGTTGGTAAAGGTCAAGGAGACCGGGCCAACGGTCGCGATTGCGCCGACTCCTCCGACTCCGGAGATCCTCCCGGACCAGAGCACATTGCTCTCTATTATTCGGGAGAGTATCCGCGAGGAGCTCAAGGCCATGTCACCGACGCCAGCGCCCTCTCCACCAGCGCCTGCAAAATCCTTCGCCGCGGCCGTGGCGACGCCCTCCCCCCCTAAGAGCATTCCTCCTCCTTCGCGCACCTTGCCCTCCATCATCATCAAAGCTAAGGAGACTAGCGACAAACAAAAACAGCAGCCAGTCGTACTTGACGAGTTTAAAAAGAACATCTCATTCCGTAGAACAACATTTGCTCCCTCGAAAGTAAAGCCCTTGCGCCAGAACATGCTCAAAGTAGAGTTCGACACTAATGAGCAGCGCGACCAAATCCTCCGAAAAGTGAACAACATCCCCGGCATTGCAGCTGAAGAGTCGAAGCTCCGTCGCCCTCTCATCATCTTGAAGGGGATTAGCAAAGAGGTCCAGAGGGAGGAACTGGTGGACATCATAAGCCACCAGAACCAAATCCCAAGCGAAGAAATCCGCCTTTGCTTCCTCCTGAACAATAGAAACGAGCGCTTTTACAACGCGGTGTTGGAGGTGGCCCCGGCGATCCGGCGCAGGCTGGTCGAAGGGGAGCGTGCGAATGTGGAGCACCAGCGGGTGCACGTGGCGGATTTCAGCCGCTTCGTGCAGTGCTATAAGTGCCTGCAGTTCGGTCACACTAACAACAAGTGCACCGCAGAGTCCCACCCGTGCGCCCACTGTGGTTCCACTGAGCACCAAATTAACTCTTGCCCCGTTCGCGCCGATCCCAACAAAAGGTGTTGCTTCAACTGCAAGTCTGTGCGTAGCGCCAACACTTGCCATACTGCCACCGACAATAATTTGTGCCCTCGGATAGTCAATGCCATTAAAGCTCTTCAGGACAGCACAGACTACGGCTATTAGCAACATGTTGGCCGCCCTCGACGTAATGATGTGCCTCAAGAAGAAGGAGGAACCTGGTAATTCAGAAAATTGTTATTGTAATTTTAAATTTAACGCCTTGTCGAAATGCGAAATCGCCTCGCAAAATTCAGGATCACATTTAATTATAATAGTTACAAACGCAAATCAAAAAGCAGATCCATGGCACCTTAACATAAAACATCGCTCCAAGATAAACAGCGACGGTGGGTATCTGTATCAAATAGCAGAGACCCACCAACGCTACACTTATCATACACTAATATAGCATACCCATGTAATAAATAATTCGTTGCCAAACAAACCACTTAGCATCTCAAAAAAAAAAAAAAAAAAAAAAAACCTAACCTAACCTAACCTAACCTAACCTAACCTAACCTAACCTAACCTAACCTAACCTAACCTAACCTAACCTAACCTAACCTAACCTAACCTAACCTAACCTAACCTAACCTAACCTAACCTAACCTAACCTAACCTAACCTAACCGAGTCTGCTTCGAGCCGTCGTGGAGTGCAGACGTGCTCCGACGCGCTCCGCGAAATAAATCTGCAAAAAAAAAATAAAAATTATTGTGAAAATTAAATAAAACTAAATAAATTTGTGTAGTAAAGTGTTCTGTGTCGCTGCAAGTATACCTGGATACTAAGAACCCTCAAGAACTGAATAGGATTGAGAGGATTTTCCGGATTTGCGGCGAGCCAGACATATAATCTGGACAAACCCTCACGTAAGGTGAGCAAGTGGATTTCTTGGTGTGACAACCCCTAAGTTAGGCCTTCGTGACCATAAGAAATCCATCGTTTCAAGAAAATTTTATTTTTATACTGTTTTAAATAATTGACTCCTACCCCCATCTTTTTAAAAAATTTTATACATTATACTGTATATTCTCAATCTCTTTTACAACTTTTACAAATTTACGTTTTAAATCATGACAAACCCAAGACCAAAGACTGTAACCTTCAGTAAAACCCTCAACTACAATGAGGATGACACCCCCTCACCCACTCATATTCAGAGTGACTCGTCTTTGTCGGATTCCCCCTCAAGGGAACCTGCCGTGGAATGGGCCACCCCCATAACAAGAAGCAAATATATTCAGCACTATCCCAGAACGCCGCTTTTAAGAGAGGAGAATCGACGGAAGATACTGACTGATGACGATAGGGACAGGCTGGGCCGCGGCATCCGAGATCTCCTGGAAGCAGCTATAAACGAGGTCGAAACTGCGCTTAGACTGAAGCGTACGACTAAGGACTCAGTCATACAAAAATTAAGAGAGGCGGATGACCTGGTGTGTGACTTAGCAATCTACCAGGATTTGCAGAATCTCACGCCGGGTCAAAACCCAAGCGTGCGCACACAGACCTCCCCTGCTCCTCAGGAAGAGGAAAAACAAGAAAAACAAGAAAAACAGGAGGACATAACGAAATTCCTGAACATGCTGGTCGTTCGACTCGACGAAAACTCCAGGAGTATAAAGGAGCTTAAGGAGTCAATCGACAACCGAAGCGAAGCAGGAACAGGTACATCCACACATGCTCCAACCTACGCACAGATTGCAGCCACAACGAAGGAATCGCCCGTCACCCTACACTCCGTGATTGTCAACGACAAGAAAGGAGTGGAGACGGGTGACGAGGTGTTGGATAGAATACGGGACATAGCGGGAGAAGGCGGGGAATGGATTCGAATTGAAAAAGTCAGGAAAACCCGGGACCGAAAATTAATACTGAGTTGTAAAACAAAAGAGGGTAAAGAAAAATTAAAAGCAAGAATCAATAACATCGAAAAACTAGAAGTCAAGGACATCGAAAATAAAAACCCCCTCCTCATTTTTAAACATGTAATTAAGTGCAATACCAATAAAGAAATAATAGAAAAAATTGTCGAACAAAATAACAAAATTATTCGAGAATTGGAGGTGGACGAGAAAAATATAATAGTCAAATTTCGCAAAAAGTCTAGGAACCCGCTGTTGGAGCATGTTGTGGCAAGCGTCCCCCCCAGGATGTGGCGTGCCGTGGTCGATGCTGGCTCAGTGCGCATCGATATGCAGCGGATCCATGTGGAGGACTATTCTCCACTGGTCCAATGCTCGATGTGCCTGGGCTACGGCCACGGCAGGCGCCATTGCAGGGAGACAGTCGAGAGGTGCAGCCATTGCGGTGGGGAGCACCAGAGGGCGGCGTGTCAAAGCTGGATGGCGGGAGCCGTCCCATCGTGCCTGAACTGCCGGGCAGACCGAAGCGCGGTAAGTGATAATCACAACGCCTTCAGCTCTGCTTGTCAGGTCAGGCAAAGGTGGGAGGCTCTCGCCAGGTCCAGAATTGCATACGCGTGAGTCTGGGTTTTGTGGTATCTCGGGCGTGCCGCGGCACACCGATTGCCAAGTTGATGAGTGATAGGTCATTAAACTATGCAATAATGACAGGCATGCTGCGACACGTGCGAGAAAACCGGAAAACAGGACTCGGCTCACATAATAATGCACAGGTGGCTCCGCATCAGAAAATAATTTATATTTGCTGACGCGTAAACACATAAAGTGCAATAGTATGTTAAAATAGTATAATTATATATAAGGGATTTTAATTGGGTGATTTAGTATCTAAGTAGTTATAAGTATACATATACCTGTTTTAAAAGCTTTGACTCGATAATTTTTATCCAAATAATGATAATCAATGACGGTAGAATTTTAATAAAAGACGGCTGTAAGATAAATATTTGACAAGTACCCTGTATATATTAAGCCGATGACTAAGTAATTGCAAATCATGCTCATTAATAATAAAAGAGTATAAACGAAGTTGATTAACGAATATTTAGCAGTAACCACAAAATTAGGTAAAATAACAAAGACGTGACAGAATGTGAATACATAGTAATAATTGTTATAAATAGATAAAAAATGACTCAAGTAAGAAAATAATGTTTGTAATTGTTGCAACTAGGAACTAAGATAATTGATAAAAAAAAAAAAATATGTTATGTATAAAGTTATATTTTATAAGTATATGACTAATAATTCACTATTGTATTACAAAGAAGCAGACTAAGTGATGTATTAAGTTAAGTTTTAGTTTATCACATATTCTGTAAATAATAGCGTCTTACAATGTCTCTGTACCCTTATAGAGTGTTATTGCAATAAACTCCCCCTGGGTGTGGTGTAACACCCGGGGGAAAACTAAAAAAAAAAAAAAAAAAAAAAAAAAAACCTAACCTAACCTAACCTAACCTAACCTAACCTAACCTAACCTAACCTAACCTAACCTAACCTAACCTAACCTAACCTAACCTAACCCAGTCTGCTTCGAGCCGTCGTGGAGTGCAGACGTGCTCCGACGCGCTCCGCGAAATAAATCTGCAAAAAAAGTGAAAAATTGTGAAAAATATAATTAAGTTTAAAAATAAGGGTTTATAAGTGTCAGTGACAGTGTGACAATACCTGGACTGCATCACTCTCCAGGGTCCTGACCAAGATCGAGAGGATATTCCTGGATTTCAGTGCAACGCCGCTTCGGGCTTGCACGTGACGCAAGCTAAAGGTTTTTAAAAACAGTTTTAAATTATTGACCCTCTCGATTTTATCCATTTTATCATTTTACATTCTACAATTGACTTAGTTTATCTTTTCGTATTTACAACTTATACAAACTTAATTTTAAACAATGACGCTGAACCCTACACCCAAGTCAGTATCTTTTAAAAGGACGCTCACATATTTTGAGGAAAAAACTCCATCGCCCACTCAGCTGCAGAGCGATTCGTCCTCTCCGGACTCCCCTGCCAAAATACCCTCAGCGAAGGAATGGGAAACCCCTTATAATAAGAATAGGTACCTCCAATACCATCCAAAAACGCCTCTCCTGAAGGAATGCGACCGCAGAAAGATCCTCACGGATGATGATAGGGACGAGCTCTGCGGGCGCATCCGACACCTTCTAAACGAGATGAGCGAAGAGGTTGAGAATGCCCAAAGATTAAAGAGGACCGCCAAAGACTCCATCAAAAACAAAATAAGGGAGGTGGACGACCTTGCATGCGACCTGGCAATATACCAGGAGCTGAAAAACTTCACGCCAGGACAGCATCCAAGTGTGCGAACACAGACCTCGCCTATCCCTCAGCAGGAGTCGCAAATTGAGGGGTTAGAAAAATTCCTGAAACCGCTAGTAGACAAATTGGAGGAAAACTCCCAAAACATACGGGAAATCAAGGAATTGATGGACCGCCGGAGTAAAACCAATATAAATACTACCACTAAAGCCTCACATTCTCCAAGTTACGCACAGGCCGTGGCTGCTTCCCAGGAAAAGCCCCTGACATTACATTCCGTAATTGTCGAGGACAAGCAAGGAATGGAAACTGGTGAGGAGGTAATGCAGAGAATAAGGGAAGTAGCAGAAGAGGGAGGAGAATGGATCAAAATAGAGCGAGTGAGGAAAACTAAAGACCGGAAGGTCATTATAAGTTGCAAATCAAAAG